>NW_026596244.1:13987170-14023886 GCF_907164565.1 Psammomys obesus | reverse complement strand
GCTGGGAGAAACACCTGAGCCCAGGCATCTGAGAACACACGGTCACACAGAGAGCTGTGGACTTGACTCCAGGAAGCTTAGAGAACATATGGTCACACAGAGAGCCGCGTGCCCGAGTCCAGGCACCTAAGCGTCTGTGCTCTGTCCTCCACCGCAGTGACTCTCGTCTAGTTGAGCTCTGATCCCTAGAGACCATCATGGGACTCTGCAAAGGAGCTGAAGATGGGCTGGTGACAGAAGAAGGCTACCAGAATGTATCAGCAGATGAGAAAAGGACCCTAACATCTTATAACACAAATCTGAGACTAATGATGGTCTCAGGTCCTGCATGACTTTAAAAATTCTGTCTGCTATCAGTAAAAGCATTAGGTAAGGTTTGGATTTATACATAAAGTACTCTTTTTCTGTCCTCAAAACCCTAGTAATTATATAAATTAAAACAAAATGCAGGAGTCCCCAATTATTTATCCAGGGTCCACAGTTTCTGTTTCCTACAGTCAATCACAATTTAAGAATATTTCCTGGAATATGACTGCATTCTGTCCTCAGGCTTTCAGTGAAGTCACTGTCGCACACTGAGAAACTAGCTCTGTTGTCACCTACCACTGACGACAACTTACACAGATGAAACTATGAAAAACATACTGGAAGGCACTCAGACCTCACACCAGACAAGGTTTCCTGACCATGTTTTAGGAAGTCTTCCATCAATAATTATACAGCTATTACACAACCTTCTAGAAGATAATCAGCTTTATTATATGTACATACATACAGAAAAATTATACACAGCATTCAGAACTACGAACATTTCTGATGTCTACTGAGAGTACTGGAATCCACCATGAAAACAGTACAATACGTTTACAGAAATAACTCTGAATATTCATTTTCCTAGTGAAATCTGAACTCTTTTTCCCCAACTTAAAATCAGGAAAATAAACTCAGAAGTAAACCTCAGTCTCCTATTTCCTTTCTTTTCCTTTGCAGGAAAGACTGTGAGAGTTCCAGCCTTTCAATGCTTGACTCCAAATGAAGCTGTGAGGGCTTCTTACAGCGAATACATTCCGATGTGATAGCCACCACAGTCAATGTAAGTCAATTCTAGTGGGTTATGAGGTCAAAATTTTCAGACTGCATAATTTCTTAGATCAGGCAAATCCCTTTGCAAACAGTTAAAGGAAGCATTAGGCTATTACTGATTTTCATGAATAAAGGTTTTTATCAGTGTTTATCTAATTATACAACACATAGAATTTGCTATGTAAACTTATTTAGAAAGTATTTCTTGACACTGGCATGTATAAAACTACTGACTCAAACTTAATTCACAGTGTATTATACTAAAACAAATTATATTTATTGAGCTGTTACAAATTAAATAAAAATGTTTCAGACATTTTGATTATTAAAATATTCTAACAATATCAAATCTCATTTTCAGTTCAAGACACCAACAAATAATTCAAAAGCACTGTGACTACAGTTACACAATAAATTCCCATATATCTCACAACTGTGATTTATTGGGTGGTATTATGTGGTTTGGTTTGGTATTTCTGCATATATATTTTTTATTTCATTAATTTTTTTATATTAATTAGAGTTTATTCACTTTCTATCCCAGCTGTAGGCCCCTTCCTCATTCCCTCCCAATCCCACCCTCACTCCCTCATCTCCTCCCATGCCCCTCTCCAGGTCCACTGATAGAGAAGTCCTCCTCCCCTTCCATCTGACCTAGCTTATCAGGTCTCATCAGGACTGCCTGCACTGTCCTCCTCTGTGGCCTGGTAAGGCTGCTCCCCCCTCAGGAGGAGGTGGTCAAAGAGCCAGCCACTGAGTTCATGTCAGAGACATTTCCTGTTCCCATTACTAGGGAACCCACTTGGACACTGACCTGCCATGGGCTACATCTGTGCAGGGGTTCTAGGTTATCTCCATGCATGGTCCTTGGTTGGAGTATCAGTCTCAGGAAAGACCCCTGTGCCCAGATATTTCAGTTCTATTGCTCTCCTTTCAGAGACCCTGTCCGCTCCAGGTCTTCCTATCTCCCCCTTTTTTCGTAAGATTCCCTGCACTCTGCCCAAAGTTTGGTTATGAGTCTCAGCATCTGCTTTGATACACTGCTGGGTAGTCTTTCAGAGGCTGTCTGTGGTAGGCTCCTGTCCTGTTTCCTGTTTTCTCCCTCTTCTGATATCCATCCCGTTTGCCTTTCTGAGTGAGGACTGATCACCTTACTCAGGGTCCTCCTTCTTGCTTAGCTTCTTTAGGTGTACAGATTTTAGTATGTTTATCCTATATTATATGTCTAGTATCTACTTATAAATAAAGTATATACCATGTGTGTCTTTCTGCTTCTGGAATATCTCACTCAGGATGATCTTTTCTAGGTCCCACCATTTGCCTGCAAATTTCATGATTTCCTTGTTTTTTAGTTGCTGAGTAGTATTCCATGGTGTAAATGTACCACAATTTCTGTATCCATTCCTCCACGGAGGGACATCTGGGTTGTGTCCAGGTTCTGGCTATTACAAATAAAGCTGCCTAGAACATGGCTGAACAAATGTCCTTGTTTTGTACTTGAGCATCTTTTGGATATATGCCCAAGAGTGGTATAGCTGGGTCTTGAGGTGGCACTATTTCTAATTGTCTGAGCAAGTGTCAGATGGATTTCCAAAGTGGTTGTACAAGTTTACATTCCCACCAGCAATGGAGGAGGGTTCCCCTTTCTCCACATCCTCTCCAGCATGTGTTGTCACTTGAGTTTTTGATCTTAGTCATTCTGATGGATGTAAGGTGAAATCTCAGGGTCATTTTGATTTGCATTTCCCTCATGACTAAGGACACTGAGCATTTCTTTAAGTGTTTCTCTGCCATTCTGTATTCCTCTACAGAGAATTCTCTGTTTAGCTCTGTTCCCCATTTTTTAATTGGATTACTTGATTTGTTGCTTTTTAACTTCTTGAGTTCTTTATATATTCTGGATATTAGCCCTCTGTCAGATAATAGGGTTGATGAAGATAGTTTCCCAGTCTATAGGCTGTCGTTTTGTTCTGATGACAGTGTCCTTTGCTTTACAGACGCTTTTCAGTTTCATGAGGTCCCATTTATTGATTGTTGATCTTAGAGGCTGTGCTGTTGTTGTTCTGCTCAGGAAGTTGTCTCCTGTGCCAATGAGGTCAAGGCTCTTCCCCACTTTTTCTTCTAACAGATTTAGTGTGTCTGGTTTTACATTGAGGTCTTTGATCCACTTGGACTTTAGTTTTGTGCAGGGTGGTAAGTATGGACCTATTTGCATTTTTCTGCATAGAGACATCCAGTTATACCAGCACCATTTGTTGAAGATGCTGTCTCTTTTCCATTGTATGGTTTTGGCTTCTTTGTCAAAAATCAAGTATCCATAGGTGTATGGGTTTATTTCTGGGTCTTCTATTTGATTCCACTGATCCACCATTCTGTTTCTATGCCAGTACCACGCAGTTTTTATTACTATTGCTCAGTATTACAGCTTGAGATCGGGGATGGAGATACCTCCTGACGATCTGATGTCGTACAGGGTATTTCTATATATTATTTTCTCATAAGAAAAAACTATGTAATTAGTAAGTGTAAACTAGAAGGCCATTAACAAATAGGAAAAGTGTCAATAATGTGCTTATAAAAGAAAATAGTAATTTACTTTTGCATAAATTTACATTATATTTAAGATACTATTCAGTCCATTTCCTAAGTTAAGCAAATCTCAAAGGTAAGAATGTAACTAGGTAAAAGGATAGGTGAAATATAGCCATATACATAAGACAAAAATCACTAAAAAAACAATTCCCTTTAGCTTCCAATTTTATCATACTTATAAAATGCCAAAAGATTTCAGTTGAATTCAATGAAACAAGGAACACAGACCTCACCAATCAGTGGGTGTTGTTCATTTGTTTGCTGTTGTTTCTAAGGCCGGCAAGGTGGCTCAGCAGTAAAGGTGCTCGCTCTTAGGTCCAATGACCTGAGTTGTAGTCCTAGGACTCAAGTTTACCATAAGAGAAATGACTCCCACAAATATACACTGCCATGTGTATACCCCTGCATATAGACATACACACACATACACACATACACATACAAACACACACAATCTAACAAAGTTTCTAAGCAGTGATTTCCAGTTAAGCTAACTTAAAGATATAGGAGCAGTGCACGGAAGCAGGTACTTCACACAGCATAAGTTATCTGTTATACTCATAAATAAATGTACTTTAAGACGACATATTTTCAAACTAATGCACTTGGGATTTCTACAAGGAACTACGTCACTTGGTCCACACAAAAAATTTGTTGGCAGAACTGTTTAAAAATAAAATAGAAAAGTTAGGTGTGGTGGTTCACACCTTGAATTCCAGTGCTCCAGAGCCAAAGAAAGCAGATGTCTGTGAGTTTACAGTTATGCTGATCTACATACTGAGTTCCAGGCCAGCCAGGGCTACCCATGGAGAGTTTTTTCTTCCAAAATGTAAGAAAAGAAATTGAAATGTTACATAGTCCACCCACCATCCCTTTATCAACCAATGTTCTAAACAGTGACACTAACACATAACCACTCCACTTGGGGACAGAACATACCTAAAAGGAGACAAACACACCTGCCTCACGGAGAACTTCCATTTTAGAAAAATACAGACTTTTAGAGAATTCATCTATTTATTTCACATATATGTGCTGACGTCCACAGGTGAAATACACACACACTCACACACAGGTATATAAAACGAGTCCACAAAACAAAAATTAATATATCGTATCATTAAAATTTCATAAAAAAATGCAATGTGGAAAAGGTTAGCCTGTGAATGAGATGGTGACAGACAGGCATGGGTAAGAAAACAAGAACGCACAGAAAAAAACCACAGCGGAAAGAGCCTTGCCTGAAGGGCAGATGCCCAGAATTTTGATCTTTTGGTTAAATTCTAGGCACATTGTGGGCAGTGTGGTAAACACATGGTCAGCGCAGAGTGATGCAGAACCAGTCTAGGATCACAGCGTTCAGACTGTCACATGGTACAGACACTTCAGGCACATGGCCAGCACAGGCCAGGAGGAAGAGCCACTCTAGAGCTGGTCTGGATTACACGAGAGGCCTTGTCTAGGCTTATCTTTAAAGGAATTTGGGTCCAATATGGAATATTATGTGACAAAGTCAAGTGTAAAAATGGTACTGAGGAGACAAGGATGCCAAAACAGAAGCTAAGACACTTTGTGTTTTTTTTAAAAACTTTTTTTAATTTTTTTTATTATTAATTACACTTTATTCATTTTGTATCCCCCCATAAGCCCCTCCCTCCTCCCCTCCCGATCCCATCGTACCTCCCCTTTCTTCATGCATGCTCCTCCCCACATCCACTGATAGGGGAGGTTCTCCTCTCCTTACTTCTGATCTTAGTCTATCAGATCACATCAGGAATGGCTGCATTGTCTTCTTCTGTGGCCTGGTAAGACTGCTCCCCCCCTCAGGGGGAGGTGATCAAAGAGCAGGCCAATCAGTTTATGTCAGAGGCAGTCCCTCTTCCCATCACTATGTAACCCACTTGGACACTGAACTGCCATGGGCTGCATCTGTGCAGGGGTTCTAGGTTATCCCCATGAATAGTCCTTGGTTGGAGTATGAGTCTCTGGGAAGTTCCCTGTGTTCAAATTTTCTTGTTCTGTTGCTCTCCTTGTGGAGTTCCTGTCCTCTCCAGCTCTTACTATTTCCCACTTCTTACATAAAATTCCATTCACTCTGCCCGCCAGTTGGCCATCAGGCTCAGCATCTGTTTTGATAGTCTGCAGGGCAGAGGCTTTCAGAGGCCTTCTGTGGCAGGTTCCTAGGTTGTTTCCTGTTTTCTTCTTCTGGCTTTGTTTTTATGGCCTGAGCTAAATGCTTCTTTTCACTATATAATGTTAATTATTGGCATGTGACTGTGAAGTTTTCCATGGCCATGGCGGCTGGCGTGTCGTCATGGCAGTCAGCACATGCATGCTGTCGTCTCTCCTGTCTAAAACCAATCTGAGCTCTTCACACATCAGTGAAGGAGCTGTGAAACAGAGGAGCGGGGCTTCTCTTCCAGCGAGGCCTGTGCTACTTCACCTTAGAATTAAACCCGCCTATTTCCGTTATTACTATCACAGTTTACTCTGCTGTATCAGTGACGTGAGCCTGTGTCTGGTGCCTGCTAGGCAGGCTCTCAGTCACTGAGCTCCACCTCACAGCTGAGAGTCTGTGCACGGTTCACTATGCAGTTACCAGCCGAGATGCGGAGGACACACAGGATGGAGACACACTGGTAGACAGGGCAGCCCTTGATTACCAAACAAAAGGAACAGAGGAAAACTGGATGTCCTATTTCCAGCCATCTGCTTGCCTCACCATACACCCCAGAAGATTGGTTGTGTTCACTCTTCACGCATTTCTGCCCCTGGCTGCACACTTCTCACTTACGAAAGCCTTGCCAGTGGACAGCCATGTTCTCAGCCAAGGCCCACCCTTGGAACTCCTACCCCATATAGAGGTTATATGATGGCTCAGGTTTAAGCAACCAGTCACCTTTGCTGAATTTCTGAAGCCACTTCTTCCAATCTTTTTCATTTTACATTTGAGAGTGCACTGTATACCATTCATACACATTAAAAGTAAAGGATATCCAAATACTCTGAGAAACCGTGGACAAATAACTCTAGTCAGCAAAGGGAGACAACGAAGTGTACAAACTGTATAGACCCACTCATGGTATGACTTTTTCAGAGTTCTGATCAGATGACAAAAAAGTTTATTAACCAAAATTAGTGACATTCAACACACACACACACAAAAAAGGATTTCCATTTCAGAGACAGAAATTCCCTCACAATTGTGAATACTACTTAGCACAAGGCTGACTTCCTTACAGCAAAAACCAACAAGAACACCCAGCTCCTTACAAGAAGTCAAGCTGGTCATGGGGTAACCCTTCCCTAGCAATCCCTGGGACTCTGGGAGAGAGCTGAAGAGCAAACAGCATGTCTGTTATTACTCTGACTAAATGGGATTAACTAATCCTCATGGGATAAAGTTCTGAATTAAGTGATGCTCACAACACTAAGAAAATTTGTGGAAAGAGAATGCAAATAGCTCTCTAATTATCTATAGCCTATTAACAAGCAATCCTTATTACTTGCAATTAAAATCCTCTTAAATTTTATGGTAAAGGTTCATTGAAACGTTGAAAATTATATGCTAATTACTGTACTGCAGAGCACATGTTTAGTGTGTACTTTTACTATGGGCTCAATAAACAAAAAATATCAAATCCTAGGTGATATACAGACTAAATATTTTACTTAATGGAAAACATATGTGGTATAAAGTACCACAGGCTCCTGCTGTAATTTCCCAAAATGAAAGTCTGAAATATCAGGAACTGAAGATTCTAAACAACCATTTCTGTAATTTTATGTTGTATAAACAGAAGCTCCGTGGCACCTCAGTCAGGTTTATCTTGGTCATGCTTTTACAACAGTATCCATGACAAATCTAGCGATCAACAAATATTTGTGAAATGAGTAAATATGATTTTGCTACTGGTGAATTTCATTAGGGGTCAATACTACGATGTAAACACACTTAAGCAGCACGAAATAATGCAGCATCTATGGGAGGTTATTTTCTCTCAGCTGAGGTCTCCTTTACTACCTATCCACAAACACTCATACTTCTGTCATCAGGAGGAAATCCCTTCTTACATCAAGTAGGTTCCGCAGTATTGAGCCGCCCTGACATGTCCGAATTCCATAGCCCCCTCTCTTTCTTTGTCTCTGTCTCTCTTCTTTAAAGATGGTTTGCTTCTATCTTATGTATGCTGGTGTTCTGTCTCTTTGGATGTGTGACAGAGTCAGACCCTTGGAGCTGGAGGTGCAGACACTGTGAGCCTCCATGCGGTAATGGGAATTGAACCCAGATCCTTCAGAAGAGCAGCCAGTGCTCTTGACAGCTGAGCCATCTCTGCAGCCCCTTATCTCTGCCTCCTTCCTCTCTTCACCTCCCCCACTCAGGAACACACATAAACACACACGTAGACACATTCAATTGGGATCCATATGAGATCCGTGTAATGTGCCTACTGAGAAATTTCTCTTTTCTACTCTGCAAGATTCTCCTCTTTTACCCTGATATTCTGTCAAAATTCTGTTTGTACCCTGCAAAATTTCCACATTTGAGAATCTACAAATTATACTCTCGTAGTACCCATCACAAATATAGCCGAAACATCATTCCCTCAGATTGTAATGAACAAAAAAACAATGACATATTTTGATGTCAGCCCCCTTATTTTATCACCGTTTGGATTTCATTCCAAATCATAAGGACATTCACACTGTTCGCACATCTGCATGGGCCGCAAACACATCTGAAATGTTCAGCAGCCACGTGCAGCTGTAGCACAAGGCTGCACAGACACGGCACTTGGTCACACTGAAGCTAAGCTATTAATCTCACCGGTTTTCTCTGTGCATAATGGTCAGTGAATCAGGCAATGCACACCCATCTTCAGCTTCTTTCCTACCGGCTTAACAGGCTCCCCAGCCATCATCAGTTTTCTCTTGTAATTCTATTCTTTTCCTACACCGGATAGCTACAATTCAACTACAAAAAAATTTGTATCAGATTTTTATGATTATTATGAATTTAAACACAGTTTACATTGTTTCAATATACTACGGTTACTCTTATGGTTTGTTTGCCCTATCCCACCTGGGGCTACTAAAAGCCTCTTTAGTTTAGATACTCAAATCTCTGTTACCTGGTCCCAGGATACTCTTCACTGGGCAGAGGGGAAAACAGGGTCGGTGGCAAAGGAACCCAGGGACTCACACATGCCAGCAAGCACTAGGCAAGCACTCACCAGTAACCATAGCCCAGCCCTCTACCACTGAGCTGGTGGACAGTAGGACCCACACACAGCACAAGGCTTGCGGGTGGAAGGCTAGGACTCACACACAGGAAAGCAGGCTAGGATGACTTTCAAGGACGTGCTTGAAGACAACGCAAATGCTGATCCCTGGCAGCTTCTACACTGACAAGGAACACTGTGATGATGGCCCAAGACCAGTATCTTCTTATGGAGAGCTGCTTGTTTGTCATGCTGCTTAAAATCATGTTTTCACCCTGGCCTTCACCTGGAGACAGGGGTAGGCAAGATGTTTGCCAAGTTCATTCCCTCTTGTTTGTGTGAGGATCACAAGTTTGACTTCTGCATGAACCCCTTCATTGTACTGAGGTGCCTTGCTCTATAAAAAGGGATTATTGGAATAAACGGTTCTAATGTGACAGTTCTACTGGCTGCCCTCTCGAACAGATCCCACGTGTAGTGTGGTGGTTTATTAATTGTTCTTTCAATCCTCACTTCCCACTCAAGAACTGCTTGACTCTACTGGCAAGTTCTGGCATTTTCTGTTATTTTTGCAACAGAATCTTTAAAACAGACTTCTAGAATTGGAACAGCTAGGTGAAACAGTAAACACGTGTAATTTTGGTAGACCTTGCTAAGTTGCTCTCCACACAACTCTGTACTGCCTCTAGCAAAGCATGCCCTCCTTCTTCACAAGAGCAAGCACTCAACAGATGGACTCAGAAACTCACACATGCACCTAAGCATTCTCGCTCACAGTGTGCTTGCTTTGGTCTTTTAACACAACTGCCGACTACCTCCTCCAGCTAAGGCAGAAACAATTAGCAAAGCTAATGACAAACAACACACTGGAGTCTCTAATGATGAGGTTTTTATATAACCTAAATTCTGTTCATTAAAATCTCAGCATTTCAAGAATTTCCAAATAGTGTTTTACTGTGTATAGTCGTTTTCTGTTTTTGTACCAGGAGTATAGCTCAATGTAGAATGTGTGCCTAGCTTGTGCAAGGTCTTGCCAGGCTGAATCCCTAGGTGGAGCAATGCGAGGAACCCACAGAGAAATCACTTCTTTCCAAAGGTTCCATCTCAATTTCTTACCAAACTCACCCCTCACTCTTCTACTCATATTCCCTCCATGTTCCAAATCTGAACAGGTTTATAGAATGCCCATACTGAGAAGATAAAATTAGAAGGTAAGTTGAAGACTGATGAGATTCTGATAATTTTTAACTTTTCTGTCTAAACCTTCTGTCTCTACATTTATAACCCATATTAATAATTTAAAGTATAGCTACTATTACTAAGCTCCACTGCTTCTCCAACATCTGTTTTGCTTTCTTTCATTTTTTTCTGATATTGTTTTTATTGTAATTTTTAATTTTTTTTTTCAGAGTAAATATTACAAAACCAGACAGTTAAAACAGCCTGACTCCTGCCTAGCAGATATTTCCTTAAGGCCTTAAAAATATCTTCCCTGACTGCCAAGTCACTCCTCAGAATAACAGTCTAAAAACACCTAACACCTGCTGGCCAGGGACTAGCAGGGTACCTTCCCTCTCCTTCCCGGCCTCCATTTCCAACGCCCCAGCTTTATCCCTAACCTTGCAGCAGAGTGCCTACAGGGGCTTCTCCTTCCTCTCTACCCCATTCCTCGGGCACTTCACAGGACTCCTCTCCTTCAGCCTTCCTCGCCAGCCGCCAATACCAGTGAACCCAGTAGCCAACAGACTGAAAATCATATAAGGAACCCTTTACCCCTTGCTGTTCTCCATGAAGCCCCCATCTTATTCCCAACCCTGCAGCAGGTCACCAGCAGGGGCCTCGCCTTGCCTCCCCTCCCCCTCTGGGACTCCACAGAGCACTTGGGCAGACTCAGCTTCTGCCCCTCCCTGGGGCTCCCTTAGCCCTCTTAGCTCCTGCCCTTACTTCATGACGGCTCCCATTACCTAGGAACACATTCAACCTGTGAACCCCAGTGACCACATCTGACAGGAACTCAAAATGCATTCTCTAGAAGGATACCAATAATCCTAGGATTCAGATAGGACAATAGAAACTGAGGAATAACACACCTAAGACAAGACCATATCTCAACACCTAGAATTACAATCATCCAGAGCTTAGACAGCGGCTTTAAAACACAACAGTAACAGGCAAGACACGATGTGTCCAACAGAACCAAGCAACACTACTACAATAGGCCCTAAGAAATGCAATACAATTGAAGCACAAGACAAGGACTTTAAAATAGCTACTAAGAATATGTTCAACCAGATGTGGTAGCACATGCCTGTAATCCCAGCACTCGGGGAAGCAAGAGGCAGGCAGATCTCTGTGAGTTCGAGGCCAGCCTGCTCGGCAGGATGAGTCCAGGACAGCCAAGCTACACTAAGAAACCCTGTCTCCAAAACCAAAGTATGTGTGTATGTGTGTATATATATACGTCTATGTATATATGTGTGCTCAAGGGCCTGAAAGAACATATGAATAAATCCATTAAAGAAATCTATGAAAATATAAGCAAATAGAGAGAAATGAAATGAAAACATTTTAAGACATGAAAGGGGAAAGAAAATCACTAAAGAAAACCTAAGCTGAGGTAAAACTGGGAACAGAAAGTTTAGGAACTCAAACAGAAACCTCAGAGGTACGCCTCATCAACAAAATACAAAAGATGGAAGACAGAATCTTGGGCCCTGAAGACAAGGTAGAAGACATGGATGCCTCAGTTAAGAAAAAGATTAAAAGTAAAATTTAAAAAATTCAAGCACAAAACATACAGAGGCTCCAGGACATTATGAAAAGGCCAAATGAAGGAATAACAGGAATCAAGAGACTTCTCAGCGGAGACCGTAACAGCCAGGAGAGCCTGGGCTCCTCTACTCTAGGGGACCAGAGCCAGCAGCGGGAACTACAGTAGGATACCCAGCAAAGCTTGAAACACGCTGCAGGGGGCTCCTGTATCGGCCTTTTTGAAACTCTCCATTATCTGGGGTGCTTAGGCCTCCACCAACCCCCAACCTTAAGTAGGAGAGGGAAAACGTTACTTTCCTTCTCCAGGGTAGGGTCACGGGGTTCTCTTAGGGCTCTTGACCAGGCTTCGGCAACCCCAGGCCCGGCGCTGGGCGCTTCTCCCCCTCTGTCTGCTCCCGGCAGCCTCCCCGGCTCCGGGCTCCGAACTGCTCCACACCACAGGCCACCACCCACAGCACCTACTCTTCACTTTCTGCGTCTCCTATTTAGACTCTCAGCGTCCTAGACCACGCCCCTCGCCATGCCAATATCAGCGGGCAAAGACCACGCCCCGCATGTGAGAATTACCAGCTGTGGACCAACTAAAGGCCGCCTCAAATCCCACACTGGGGATCAAAACAAAAACATATTTACATAACAAAACTGAGTTTACGAAGAACTTCCACTACACACCACAGAAAAGAAAAAATACATTCCACGGTAAAAACACATTGGAGCAGTATCTGTCCACAAACAGCTCCACAGAAGGTCCTGGAGGGAAAACTTGAACCTGAAGCAAATTACCAAACACAAGAGAACACAAGGAATAAATGATCCCTGCCAAGCGCAGCCACAGTCCACAGCAGAATAGCACACAGGACTCGATAACTCTCATCTTCAGTGCCAAGAAAGATTGGATTAAAAAAAAAAAAGGAAACGAGCAAAATGTAGAGATGGAGAGAAGGTTGAGACTATGATACATGAATACGAAAAAAGATGAAATGAGCTAATCTTTCAACAAGTCTGAGATGCATTTAATACAGCAAAACAAAGACCTTCTGCAGCTGTAAAATAGCTGAATAAAGCCTAATGGTGAAGAAAATTCTTTCAAAGAAATAATAAAGGTCACCAAATGCATAGCAAACCACACATGGCAGAAGAGCCTCATGATCAGGAGAGAAGTGCTCTATGCTGTATTACAGTCATTAAGTCTAAAATGCAAAGAAAGGAAGATATTTTTAAAAGACTGGATTAGAAAACATCCTCTGTTGCATCCAAGAAACACTAGTTAACATCAAACATAGATACCTCAATGTAAAAGGGTGGAATAAACGATATTCCAGGTAAACGGACCCAAGAAGCAAGCTGGAGTAGCCACTTGATAACTCAGAAAGTAGACTTTAACCCAAACCTAATCACAAGGGGAAACTACAGGCTCAAAGAAGAATCCACCAAGAGGACAGAGCAATTCTTAACATCTGTGCCCCAAACACAAGGGCACCCAAGTTCATAAGAGAAACACGACTATTGCTCAAATCACTGAGACCCTCACAGGAATAGTGCAAGACTTCACCACCCCACTCCGGCCAACAGGCAAGTCTACCCGACAAAATAAGACATCACACAGCAAATGCAAATCACAGTTTCAGAGCGTTTCTCCAAACACAAGAGAATCCACCTTCTTCTCAGAAGGCCTAGATCCTTCTCCAAAACTGACCGCAGACTTGGGGCACAAAGCAGGCATCAATGATACAAGAAAACTGCAGTGGCACCCTGCACCCTCCCATGACTAAAGCTGGGGCCAGCAGCAACACAAACAAGAGGAAGCTTACGAGCCCATGGAGACTCAACAGCCCTCCACAAAGAAAAAGTGAGGCAAGGCAGAAACAAGCAAACAAACAAACAAATAAATGCCTTTTAGAAATTAGTGAAAATAAAAATGTAACATACTCAAACTCAGGGAACACAATGAAGGTAGTTCTAAGAGTTCGGTTCATAGCACCAAGCACTCACAAGAAATGATTTCGTATTTGTAACTTAACAGCACAATATAAAGCTCTGGAGAATTAAAAAAAAAAAAAGAAAGAGAGAGAGAAAAAAGAAATAACATCCAAAAAAACTAGAAGGCAAGAAATAATCAAAAATCAGGGCTGAAATAAATATGACAGAAACAGACAAAAAAAATATCAATGAAACAAAGATTTGGTTCTTTGGAAAAGATCATTAAGACTGACAACCCCTTAATTATATTAATAAAAGGAGGACGAAGAAAAACTAAATTAACAAAATAGAGATAAAAAGGGAGATAAAACAACAGAAAATTCAGAGAATCAAACAGCTATGTTAAAAACCTGTACCCCTCAAATTAAAAACATATTAAAAATTGATAATTTTCTTGACAGATACCACTTATCAAAGTGAAATCAAGATGAAATAAGCAATTTAAACAAACCCATCGCCCCTATTGAAATAGAGTTAAGTAAGTCTTCCATCCAAAAAAGGAAAAGAAAGAAAAAGAAAAAAGAAAAACAGAAACAAAGGGAAAAGGTGAGGTGGACTCAGGATAGAATTCTATCAACTTTCAAAAAAGAAAGAAAATCAATACTTATCAAATGACGCCACAAAACAAAAACAGAAAGAATATTGCCCAATTCTTTTCACAAGGCCACAATTACCCAGATACTAAAACCACATAAAGACCTAATAAAAAAAGAGAAGTGAAGACTAATTCCCTTCATATGTAAAACTTTTTACTAAAATGCTTGTAAACCTAAGGTAAGAACACAACAAAAAGATCACCCACCTGACCAGGTAGGTTCTATGCCAGAGATGCATGAATCATTCAACAGATATAAATCTATAAATGTAATCTACTATATCAACAGACTAAAAGACAAAAACACATGATCATCTCGTTAGATTCAGCCTTTGACAAAGTCTGACAGCAATTCATGGTAAAAGTCCTGGGGAGACCAGGGGCACAAGAACATGCCTCAACGTAATGAAGGCTACTTACAGGAAGATTACAGCCAGCATCAATGAGACAGATACATTCAAATATTCAAGTATTGTCCATTCTGTATGCCTCTGCCATGAGGGTTTCCACGGGGCCACTCTGGCCCTGGAGAAACCACCAGGCAACTCAGGCTATTGCCAAGACTACCGCTTGCTCTCCAGAAACTGAGCAGAAGGTCCTGCTGCTGAAGACAACACCTCCGCAGCTCACTGAAGGCGGAGGGTCAAGCTGGTGCCTGTCCGGTCTTCACACCCGCTGAGGAGTGTTCATGGCACTAGAGATCATTCTGCACACTACCGAAGGAAAAAGGTTCACACCAATTCAGTGACAAACTACTCTATCTACAAAGGTGACCCCCGGCAAGGTAAGGCTGGAGAGAAAATAATTTTTAAGTTAACATGTGGCGTAAGTGCTATGAATAAGTCTAAATCAGGTGGGAGAAACAGCAGGTCTTATCACGTATCAGGAATCACCTCCTCATCACTTCAACTAAACATCCGCTGACAATGTGGAGTCCTCTTTTCCATTCAAAGCAGCTGTATCTCCGTGAGAGGAAACTGCGCCGGGTCCACCATCTCCCAGCACAGCTGAAAGCTGCGCCGAGTCCCTGGATTGCGCACAGCAGAGGCCTGTGCTTCTTCCCTAGGTCTGTGGTAGTTGAGGGGCTAAGAGTTTGTCGGCGGAGAGGGAGGGCCTGCATCCAGGGAGAACCCACTACTGTTACTCTGAGAGAAACACCGTGGAAAACCTCTTCTCACGCCCTTATGTGCTATGATGTTTGTAGCCGTGGACTGGCACGTCTCTCAAGCCTCAGCGAGGAGTTCCTCTCGTCAATTAACAGAGACCCTGAACTAAGTCCATGTGCAGAGAGGGAGAGACTGACTTCTGAGCCCTAAGGCTCCGCATCATCAGAGAGGAGGTGAGGGAAGGAGTGCGAGAGCCTGGGGCAGGACAACCGGAGGGAATCGGTGTTCTCAGACACAGGGCAGTTCCAGCGCATACACAACCTGCATGGGAGCAAGCCACTCGAAATCCCGGCATGGAAGGCTGAGGAGGCTGAGTCCCAGCTGCAGCTGAAGAGCCATTAGCTCCGGCTGGCTCCTGGAGAGAGGCTCAGCTTCCTTCAAGGATCTGGGCCCAGAGGTGATCCATGCTCTCCAGTGGACAGCTCTTACACACAGGCACGTGCGTGCAAGTGGCAGTAAGCGAATTCAGTGGTTGAAAAAATGAACACATGAAATTAGGAAGGTGCAGTGAAGACAAGGGTAAAGGGGAACTGAAGGGAAATAAATAGGAAGTGGACTTAATCAGAGAAATCAGATGCAAGTACAAAATTGTCAAACAATACAAAATAAAATTTTAAAGTAAAAAATACCTAACACCACTTACTCAGATAAATTCCTCTTCAGTGCAGAAGGGATTCCAATCATACTAAGTACTGGTGAATGTTTATATACAAAGGCATAAGAGCCAAGAAGGTGGGGATCTTGTAAACTTTACTTGATATTAGGTAGCCAATGTTTGCAACAGTGTTGCAAAGAGTAGGATAACAGTTACTACAAGAAGTGACTGAATATAGAAATAAGCACCATACATACACACTTTGAAAGCACTATGAGCAGAAACAATGGAAGAATTGGTAATTTTACTAGAATGTGTTTTGCATATAAAAGCCCAATATTGGTGCCCACTGCAGAACTGTGAGAGTTCTCTGGACGCAAATATCCAGACCTGGAGGAACAACATCTGCTCACTCTGGGCTTTCCTTAAAACACTACGACTGGGGAGAACAAAATGAAGAATGCCCAGGTAGAATAGCATTAGCAAATAAGCAAAACAGGGAAAAATAGGCAGCAGTCCAGGCGACACAGTCGACATGGAGGAGAAAGGACTGTTTCTAAGATGAAGTCAATTTGAAGTTTAAACTGTACTTTTAAAGAAAATCTAATGTATTTTCCTCCAAATGTGTAAAAGCCAATAATTATGGACAAAAAAAGAAGTAACTAGTATTGTACAACACAATGGGGGAATAATTCACAATAATTCATTATAGACTTGATGAATAAGAGAAAGCATCAAGCTCCTAAAACAGGAAAACAGAAACGTTTAGTTCCTCAGCTTGATCAAAACATGCACTGCACGCATGTATTGAAATATCACACCACACATAAAAAATACATATATAAAACTATTACCTGTTAATCAAAGTAATTTTCTAAAGTATTAAGAGACAGAAGTACTAATTACCTTGATTTGATCATCAAATCTGTAAACACATATTAAGGTATCATATTATTTACCACAAACAAGTACAATTGAAACGGTTAAAACTTGAAATTTCTATATAAGAAAATACAACAGTTTAGTAATAGTTTCTACGTATTAACACTTTTTCTATTAGTCTGTCATTAATTATATGTGGAAGTCTTAAACATTGTGTTTATATGTAAAGTTAAAAACCATCAATGCTCTTAGTTTTTATTTTAAAAAAACACCTTACATCATATCTTATATGTGAATCTATTTAATGTACTGTTTTTAAATAAAGTTAAAGAGTTCATAAATGAATCCATGCTAAGTTTTCTCTGAAAGCTAAGGCTACTGTTCCTTTATATAAAGAAATTAAACATTGTAAGTAACAAAGTGAGGCAAAATATCTGTATTTTTCCTTCCCTAAAACATTAAACATTCATACGCTGACATTAATGAAACAATAAGCAACATAGGTAGGTGTACTGTCTGCCAGATGCTCTGGCTGCTTTACGTAGCTGTACAGTTTGCTTATGTAAAAGTTAGTCTCTTCATAATTTTAATGTGCTTTGCTCTTACATCTAATGTTTTATGTGCCATTATTTTGCTTTTTACTGCAAAAGAAAGATCTGGCTCCCAAAGATAAAGGAGATTTTGGTAAATGGTGAAGTAAAGAAATAAATGACCCACTTGGCTGGTGTGTAATTACACTGGCGGAGATTGTAACAATCTATCACAACAAGGAGGATGACACCCTGCTCAGGGGTGAGGCAAAGGAGATAGCCTTTGACGGACTACGGGACCCTGACGATCGATACGCCACAGATATTGTGCTCTCAAAAACAATTGAATTCTAAAAAAGTTTGAAAATAGATTCCCTTCTTCTGATACCGATCAAAGACCCATCATGACCTTATTCAAGAAGAGCAATACTTCCTACACAGGAATGTGGGGCACATAAATCCTTCCCACCTCCATTTCCTCTGTGAAACGGGTACTTAACACAGGCCTATTGTCATGACAGCCCTACAAGCAAAAGACTTGAAATCCCTGCAGCATTTTCATTTTAAAATCCTCCCAGTTAGTAGGTAAACAATTATCATAACTTCTCACAAAAGAAAATATTTCAAAAACTTGAAAAACCTGAAAGATGTGACAGAAAACTGGATTTACATACAAGGATTGCAGTGTGTATCTTGAATGAAACACTTAATGAGTGATTTCACTATGGAGAAGCCAAGCAAAAGAAAAGAAACTTAAAAATGAAAAAAAAAAAAAAAAGCTTTTCAGAGCATGTTTTATACATGACTTGACAGAGCAATCACATGACACCTGTCTTCCTGTTTTCTACCATGCTGTGTTGCATCCTTGTGAGCACGCTGACTCCAATTACTACAAAACAGCTGTAATAAAATTCAAGTCAAAACATACGCTTCCTCCCTTTTGTCTTCCAGTTACAAAACATTTCTGGATGTGTGTGGGAAGCACTAAAAGTAGCTGCAAGTTAGAAACACGTAAGAAAAAACAGCCTAAAACATACTCGGAAATCTTACAAAAAACAAGACAAAACACAATCCAGAAAGGTAACTCAGCAAAAATCAAACTCAGTCTTAATTTCAGTATTTATCTTTTCATAAAATCCCACAGTAGGGCAACTTAATATGATGCATGAAAAACTATAATTATAACTAAACTTTTTGGAAGCTCAGAATGTTATGCCAACAGCTCTGTCACCTGCTGTGAGACGTGACAGTAAGAATGATAGTCCTGGTTCAGCAGAAGCAAAGAGCCACTCCACAGCGCGTCAGTGCAAACAGGCCAGAGTGTGAAGCCAAGAACACAGCCTCAATTTCAGCGTGCTGGAGTCTTTCCCTAAGAACACAAACTTGGGAGAGGTGACAAAAGCATGCACAGACCGAGTGACATAAAACCCAGAAGGAGCACACTCCGGGGAAGACAGGGAACCGTGTGTGTCTGCCTGGATGTGTGGTGCTATGCCCACCTACACAGACACACCTGTAAACCATTGGTTTAGTACAGATCTGGTGGCTACAGTGAAGAAAACTCCCAAGAGGAAGGCAGAAAGAGGTAAACAGGGCTGATGAGATGGCTCAGTAGGCCAAATGCTTGCTGAGCAAACATTAGAAACCCAAGTTTCAGGGCTGCCTCGCCAGGCCACAGGGGAGCCACTGAGGTCCAGTCTTGCTGCAACTCAAGGAGCTGGGCTGGAGAGGAAAGGGGAAGGGGAAGAGAAAGAGGGAAAAACTCGGGAGGGAGGGATGGTGGATCTAGGAGAAGAGGGAAGGGTCCAAAACAAGGCTATAAAGTTAATAAAAATTTTTAAATTAAAAAAAAAGAAACAAGTTTGAGAGCCAGCACCCACACAGAAAAGCTCTTTAAGCCAGTGATTGCCCCTGACTCCCATGTTGAGAGGGTAGAGACAGGAAGTTATCAGGGCTGGCCAGCCAGCAGGGCCAGTGTGTGCACCAAGTTCAATATAATCCACCTCTCAAGTTAAATAAAAAAATTAAAGGTGGTAAGCAATCAAAGAATTCATCTAATGAATGTCTACTTCTGGATTCTACACACGAGCACGCACGCACATGCATACAAACACAAAAGACACAAAGCATGTCAAAGAAACATAAATGTCATTCATGAAAGTAGGATTATTTCACTTCAAACTTTCAAAGGATAAACAACGTTGGGGCAGGAGAAAGTCTTCACAAACAAAGAATTATCAAATAAATTAGTTTAACAATGTCTTCTATTAAAACACAATACAAATAAAGCTTGAATAAACTTATTCAATTGCTCATATTTGCACCTAGATTATTCAGAGAAATATAACCTAACTAAAATAGGCTTAGGAAAATTAATAGAAATCATGATTGTGTACAGAAAGAAAATGGACATGAGATGTGCATTTTTAGCTTGCAAGGGAGATTTTGAAGCAGGAGTCTCTATAAAGGCAAGAAGGTGTAAGATCTGACTCAGCACGCAGGCCCAGCCCACCAACACCAGGCTTGTGAACGACATCACCAACCCCTCAGCTCACGGCTGGTCAACAAATGCCACATGAAGGCAAGAGAAATTTTCTGAAAACAACGACTCTCACTCGTGGGTACAGAGTTCATGTCTGTATTCCCAAACCACCATAGGACACACCCCACCCAACTGGGAAAAATTTCCAAAAAAGAAAATGTTTCCAAAGGAGGAAACACCCAAGGAAGCTCCCATCTCTGCTCTTTCCTTCCTCCGTGTCACATACAAAAGACACAGCAGCATTTGCCAGGCAGTGATCCCAGGACTGGGATACAGAAACGAGTCGCAGCTCTGTGTTCCACAGTAACTGAGAAACAAGAACACACACACTCGAGGTATGTGTGTTCTCAGAGCCGAGTGCTCTGAGAGCCTACAGAAACAGGAAACAACCTACAAAGTAATGTTTCTGAGGGTTTTGAAAAACAAAGGGCTTCTAGATAGTGATACATTTCTAAAGGAGTCCAAAGAATTGGGGTAAGCAGGTAAGGCAGAAGCACTAAACACACACAGGCATGGAAAAAGAGCACGGGCGTGACGAGGGTGCGAGCTGCCGGCTGTGGCTGAAGATGCTCAGGCAGCTGAACTCACACCTCGCCGGGAGGAGACGGGCTCCAGGAGGCAGCCGTGTCCACAGCTTCTACCAGTGAGCACTGAGATGAGACGCAGGTGCTGATGGCTAGGAACATGGTCAGCTGCCTGTGCATGGACACGAGACGGTCAGGGACCACAGACAGCCGTCCAAGCTGTCCGTCACACTCCGTTGTGTGCACACTGCGGAGAACGGGAAGCTGCTCTAATTTCAGTCTACTCTCTGCAGTATCTGTCTAACCATGGCGGGATTAAAATGCAGCCTGAAGCACAGCAGTGGCTACTAATTTCTCCACTTTCTACGCTGCCAGCTGTTATGCAAGTCTTCTTCAAGGTATGTGAAATTCAAAGATCCCATCTACATTTTCAGTCCATCAATGACTGTCTATAACATGTCAGATATAAAACAACAATTAACATCACTTTTTAAGGTAAAAGATACAGGGGCTATAGCTATCTGTCTGTCTGTCTGTCTGTCTATCTATCTATCTACATCCAAGAATAAAAATTACTAGTTAAAATAGTTTATTTTCAAAACCTCATAACTACACAAAAGCAGGACCTAATGTCCATTGCTCTGTACCAAACTTAGACACAAGACAGTGTTCTAATCATGAATAAATTATTGTTTCAGAAGTCCTCAGAACTTGTAATTATTTTGTAAGTACACTTAAAACAAAGCGTAAGTTACATTTTTATTTGGGCTGTTTAAAAACTAATTCATGAGTTTTAATAATGCACATAGCTGTATCCGGAACCTTCCACGTGTCCTCTGACTCAGGCCTCACTAGGAGTTCACCAACAGCCACCCTTGGGGCTCCGACCTCCCCAGCAGCAGCACACACACACACGTCAGGATCAACAGAGGGTAGAAGACAGAAGGCCAAGGCCAGAGAAACCAGGCACAGGCTTCCAGGGCCCTCACACTGCATCAACAGGACAGACTTAATTCTTCAGCCGTGAGCGGTGGTAACGGGTGAAATGCTTCTCTAGGGAAGCTCATTAGAGACTCCACTCCCACGGTTTCTATTTGGAACTAGCTGCCTCAGCGTCCTCTGCCTAGCACATGCCATAATTACTGACTCCCAGAAAGTAAACTGATGTTTTCAATGAACTACACTGTCTAGGTCCAGCGAGAGACTGATTATGAAGTTTAAGTCACAGTAGAGAAATGTATACCATTCAAGTTTCAAGATGTCGGCCAAGGGTCTGTCCTGTAGCCTGCTATGGTACCTGGTTTCCCCTGCAGAGCTATAAGCACAGGGCAATCAGGACACAGAATATGATCACACCAAGAGAAAAAAGTTCTTACAGCCCACTGTTGGCAACTTTCATAAACACTGCTCTGATAATTTTTTCTTCCCTCTCTCTTCTTTTCTCCTTCTTCCCTCCTCTTCCCTCTCGCCTTCCTCTCATTCCTTTCATTCCTTTGAGACAATGTCTAGCTCTGCAGCCATGCTGTGATGATCACCCTGCTTCAGCCACCTGGAACGCTGAGGACAGGTGTGCCCCACCACACCTGGCTACTGATTTCTGTCTGCAAGTTTGCCTAGCCCAGAGGTTCACATAAACAGAATCATGTGTTACACAGACTTTTGAGTTTAGCTTTATCTCTGCATCAAACATCTACCATTTATCTCACCTAAAAGTATTCGTGTTTTCTGTGTGGACTGCATTTCTGTCTGCTGGGCTATACAAGCAGCTTTACAAGCAACTGCCAGTTTTCAAAGTGGCAGTGTCATTCTCATTCTGTTGTGCATTGTCCTCAGCAAGGTGTGAAAGTGCCATAGTACAGTTTGACACATAGGTGCTTAGTGTACTAGAGACGAATCCTAGTGAAACTGGGTAATTTGTCACATAAAAAAATATATTTATACAAAAGTGTTCCGTATCACATTTCAAAATCCAGCTTAGCCACCATCACTCCACATAAGCTTATACAAAAGTCATTATACTTTAGTGTTCTCAGATCATTTTATTTGCTTATCGTACTAGAGTTTGCAAAGTATGTGCTATACAATAGCACAAGTACACACATCCACCACCTGTGTCTGCAGATCTCTAGGTCGTAGATTGTAGCAGCTGTGTTGCTCTGTATGATTATCATGTCAGATACCTTTGTAACCCACAACTTCTGCTAAAAATGAACTAATTAAGTAGAGAATCAATACCTTCAGCCAAATGGGTGTCATGATTACTTTAGAAATGAAAAACAAAGCCACTAGTTCAATGCTCACTAGATAAACCAAATCAATTTCAAAACACTGACTTAAAACTACAAAAGAAAGAAGTATCTGAGTGACAGAAAACAAGACATACCTGGCAATTCCCTCAGCTCGCTGCCTGCAGAATTTCCAGCCCACCATAGGGAGAAAGAAACCAGCAACGGCAGCACAGCTCTAGTCTTAAAGGGATAGACAGAGGTGAGTGAGAAAAGGTGGCGAAGCCAGCTCTGCAAAGAACAGCAGCGACTTGTGCGAAGTAGTTCACGGAGTTCCAGTCACTGGTGCCTGTGAAGAAACTACTCAAGGCCACAGGGAGAACACACTCAGAATTCAATGCCTCTCTCTTAATAATTGATCAGAGAAGACAGAAAACCAAAGGTTATTTAGACGTGAATACCATCTGCCAGATAAACGGAAGTGGCCCTCACAGACATTACAAAACACTGGATGAAACAACTAGGATACCCACCAACACAGATTACATTTGCCGTAACAAAGTTTCATAAGGCAAAAGGTATTAATAATCATGAAGTATGTTTTCTACATAGAATTAAATTACAAAATACTGATCCAATGTTCTTTAGAGAATCTCCAAATATTTGGAAGCTATTTTAAATAACCATGAGGCAAAGAACAAAGAGAAAGAGAGGATTTAAACTAAATCAAAATGAAACTAGAGGCTGGGAATATTGGCCCCGGGGTGTGTGGAATTCTAACCCTTGGGAGGCTCTGGTGGGAGGGCAAGCCTTGACTGCATGTGAGACCCTGTATCAAGCATCCAGATATAAAAATATAAAAATCCAGATATAAAGAAAAGAAAGGGATGGAGAAATGAGATGGAAGAAGTGAGAGAGTAGGGTAAGAATGGAAGAAGAGAGAAATCAATTGTATTATGTGGAATACTGGTAAAGCTACACTTTACGGCAAAATTCATGGGACTAACCCACTACACATTTCACAAACATTAAAATTATTAAAAGTACTATTACAAACAACTTGAGCCTACTAAACTGAGCTATTATGAAGATAAACAAAAGAGCACTGTATTTTTGGCTTTAGTTATATTTTATGGATGTGAGAGTTTTATCTACATATGTGTATTGCAAAGTGTGTGCCTGATACATCCAACATATGTGTGCATGATACATGCAACTTTCAGAAAAGGTAGTCAGCTTCCTGGGAAGGAAAGTTGCAGATAGAGTTAAATGGTTCTGAGCCACCATGTGGATGCTGCCAGGTCCTCAGAAGACCGACAAATGCTCTTAACTTCTGAGTGAGCTCTCCAGCCCCAGAAAAATACTATATATTTTAAAAACTAAATTTGAAACTTAAAATTCAACTTAAGACTGACAAAGGAGATAGTTCCGTTAGTGAAGATGTCTGAGGTTTCAGGCTGAGAACCTAAATTCAATCCCTAGAATGCACATTTTAAAAGCTGGGAGTGGCAGCATGAGCTGGTGCCACCAGCACTGGGAGGGCTCACTGACCAGGCTGCCTGGGCGAATTACTGTGTTCCAGGGCAATTAAAGATCCTGTCTCAAAAGTTAAGATGGAGAGCTCCCAAGAAAAAACACACCAAGGCTGGAGTCTGCACACATATGCACACACGTATGGACATGGACAGTTCCCACACACCCATAGGGACATGCTCTCACATGTACACACACACATGGCCCAAACACGCATAAAAATCTTCATGCAGAAAAGCTGAAGCTCCACATGGCTGAGGTGCCGGCCTCATACACACTGCATCTTGAAAAGGAGAACGCTTTTTACTCCACTTCACGAGATTAACATCATCCTAACACCAAAACATGACAGAAGCACTATGGAAAAAGCGGTAAATGAATATCCCATGTAACAAACAGACATTGCCCACAAGACTACTTAACCAAATACAGTAATATATAGAAAGTGAACAAGCACATCAAAAAGGGGTGTATCCCTGGAATAAAAGATTGACAGGACCCCTAAAATGCAAGACTTCATTTCTGTTTAAGCAGCTGTATTCAACAAATGAAAAACACAAAATGTAAAAAGTCATCTCTATACACGCAGGAAAAACATTTTAAAAAAGCATAACATTCCCAAAGAAGAATGTGTAAAGTAAAGAATAAAGCACATTGAAAATGGAGAAAACTCATGATATTTCCTTTTCGTGGCGGTCTCTGCTCCTACAAACTGCCACAAGGACAAGAACTTCAAGGTACCAAGAAAGGTACAACAGTGCACTGCTCTCCGGGGTGACGAGCGGCTGTCTGACTGGACTCGGGGGCTTCTCAGCAGGAGGGAGTTCACACCCGTGCGGGTGATGCCAGCGAACCTGGAGAAGACCCTGCGACGATCCCTGCTCATAACCAATACAATTTCAACCTGCATCATAAATGCTTATCTTAAACCCACAGATAAATGTAGCTCTCTCAATCCTTGTCAAAGCTTCTCTTTGCAACAGACAAAAGCCATTACAGAAAGACATGACTGGTCAAAACACAGAGGGCAATTGATGGAGGGTGCCCAGCACTAACCCCTATACCAAAGACTCCGCGAACACTGCAGAAGATGAGGCAGAAAGACTGTCAGAGCCAGAGGACCAGATGCCTGTTTTGAGTGTCTTTTATATACGACATTCACCAACAAGGCTGCCTGAACAAGACCTGAGAAACTACAATACCAACTGGTATGGCCAATGGAATGGAAATTTCCCAAGGCCACTCCCCTAGATGAAGAGCTATAGGCAGCTGATGGCTGCTCAGAAAAGGACCCAGTCACCCTCTCCGTTGCGATGACCCCTGGCAGAGTCCCACAGGGGAGCCGCGAGCACAGGTATGTGAGCAACATCACACAGCTCTGCAGGTTGTGGCCACAACTTACGTGTGCCAGGAGTAGGAGGGCGTGGATATGGAGGGAGGAAGGAGGAGAGGAAATGACAGAGAGTCACAGATAAATTTTCTAGCCCTCATGGTACTAGAAGGCCTCATGCAAGCTTCCAAAAGGAGGGAGCAGCCAACAGCCGTCCCAGCCATGGTGCCTGTGAACCACGTCAGAGACCAGCATGGCACCACAAGCCTGCAGGTACAGCCGCGGCACATGCCAGCTAGCAGTAACAAACTCTCTCTAATGGGATGCAAGAGGGACACAGGTGTGCCAGCTCATTCTCTGTCAACACGACACCAGAGTCACCTGAGAGAAGGGAACATCAATTAGGAAAATATGTCGTGAGGTCTGGCTAAAGGCAAGCCAGCAGCACGCTTTCCTAATTAGTAATTGATGGGGAGGCCCCCCCATAGTTGCTGGTGCCTTCCCTGGGCGGCTGGTCCTGTGGTCTGCAAGAAGGCAGGCTGAGCAGTCCAGAGGGAACAAACACCAGGAAGAAGACGCTCTTTGGATTCCGCCTCCAGGTCCCCACCTCGACTGAGTGCCTGTCTGATTTCCTTCAGTGATGAACAGTGGCGTGGAGTAACGGACACTTTCCTCTCCAAGGTCCTTTGGCCATGGCACGCTTTCATTCATGGTGCCCCACTGGGATAACGACGCCAGGACACCTAAGTCAGCCTGGTGCTGGAAGCCGAGTTAACCACTCAGTGCAAGTAAAAGCATGGTTACTGGAAGAGACTCCACGCCTCGTCATGTACTGGGCCAGCACAATCGCTGACGACAATCTAGAAACATAGGTCCTTGTCCACAGGTAAGTGTGATCTTCATCCTCATCAAAGAATCTTCTCTCTACAACAGAGACACTGCAGAAAACTACAATCAACCGATATACAGAACTGTGGAGCCTACTCCAATGGATACAGCCACAAAACCTCACCAAACATCACCACAGTGAAGGCTCAGCGAGCGCTGCAAATGAGGGAAGAAAGGCTGTCAGACCCACAAGAGACCAAGTACTCTGCTGTGAAATCGTGTCTCTCAGTGATGTCAGAAGCTACACCCATGAAGGCTCACCAACTGTGAGCTGAGCACAGTGTTCATCAATGAACATGCCAAACTGGAGAGAGAAAAGCCCACAAGACCTCAACCTCCCCAAAGAGCTACAGGCAACTGAAAGGAGCTGGGAGTGGGAGAGGGTTCCTTACACACTCGTGCCATATGGTCAGCCCTGGAAACATGCATATAACTAACACTGTAGGCACTCAAGAGGTTCCATTTAACAACATATGTGTATAGAAACACATATGTGCATGAAGTAACAATTAATGAAAAACAAGCCATGAATTTAAAGAACTGGGAGGGGTATGAAAGAGCTTAGAGGAAGGGAAGGGAAAGAAGAAATGCAATCAAAATACAATCTCAAAAATTTCAAACAAAAAATAAAAATAAAACAAAAAAATGTGTGAAGACATTTCACATTAACACCATGTGAACATCTAATATCACACCAAAATTACCAACCCCCATAGTGATTAGGAAAATGTAAATTGAAGCCAAAGAAATGACCCTGCACAGCTGTTAAGACTGCGTAAAGTGAAAACCAGACACAAGAATTAGCACAGTGGAGGGGACGCTGAACTCTAATACACGGCTGCTGGAAATGAAACACTCTGACCAGTTTTTTTATAAAAGATTTTTAATTTTAAAAAGATTTTCTAATCAACCTGTCATATGATCCAGTTATTCTGTGACGATGACCTTACTAGAGACAACAAATATATTCACAAAGAGACTCCAACCTAAAATTTAACAGCACCTGTATCTGCAAAATCAAAACACTGAAAGCAGCAAGTTGTCAGTAATTCAAGGAAAGTACAGACTGTAAAGTATTTACATATTAGAACACTACTGTAGGATAGGAGGGAATGAGCTGTCGATCTGTGCAGCAGCATGGATGGACTTCAAAATAATTGTGCTAGGGAAAGAAACCAGGAAGAAAAAAAAACAGAGTACAAACAATAAATCCATTTATAGGAAAATCTAGAAAATGTAAGTTAATCTACAGTGACAAGAGATCAATAGTTTCCTGGGGTTAGGCAGATGGGAAAGATCAGAAAAGGGCAGCAAGAGGCCTTCAGATTGTGGGGACGGGTGTAGGGTTTAGGTGGGCATAAAGTTATCAGACTGTACACTCTAATATGTTTATTTCGTTGTATACAGAGTGTATCCCCACAAAAATAGCCAAAGCTCGCCATGTGTCCATTATAATGGATGAATAATCCACCTGAAGAACAGAGGCTGCTTTTGTCTTTGGGGACAAGGTTTTATAACGCAACTCCCGCCAGCCTGTGTCTTGTGCAGCTCAGCCTGCCCTGGGCCACTCGGATCCTCCTCTATCCGCCTCCCAACGCCTCCCAAGTACTAGAACAACAGGCCAGCACCACGCTACCTTCCTTATTCTGTATGTTAGAGTGATATAATTTCACTCTTTCCTCTGTGCTCAGCAACAAATAAACCACTTCATCTTTCACAGTCGACACTTAACCCTTTGAAATACAGCCTCTACTTTAATGATGAGAGGAAAGAAGCAAAGCCAGAAGCTAAGGGGTCTGAACGTGGCTGAAACCTAACAAAGGAGCAGTGTTCTGCCGTCACTATGCCTTGTTAGGTGAAGAGAGTTGAGCTACAAAGGTTTGACCTAAAATCCTGGTGGGGGGGGGGGGGAATCTCTGTGACAAGCTGGAGGCCTGCAACAGGGTCGGCTACTGGGAGAGAATGGGTGACTCTAGTGAGACTCTAACGTGTCCTAGTGGAGAACACGGAGACTAAAGTGGCCACCTCCTTGTGAAGCAAGACTTCCAGTGGAGGGGAGCAACCCACACACTAGAGGGGGAAATGGAGGAAGGAATGGGCTATGTTCGGACGGAAAAATGAACAAATTGATAAATAAACTTAATAAACCCTTCTTGTCCACGATGACAAATACACTAGTGTTGTATTAAAGGAAGGGTTCATCTCTAGCGGTGGGTGTGATATGCAGTGGGTGTGGCTAAGTACAGTCAGAAATGAACCGTTATCCTCATATAGGGTGGGCACCCCGCAAAACACACGGGTGAGGCCTTTCCCTATGTGGGACTCAAGCCTGAAGAGCTACAAGACATGGACGTTTAAGTCGCCCACCAAAGACCTGTTGGAGTGGCTCACTCACTAAGACATGCTCCAGAAGGAACACAATCCTGAAACACACTTCAGAATTTTTTTTACCTTTCATTGGTTCTTTGTGAATTTCACATTATGCACCCCAGTCCCACTCATCTCCCCTCCCCTCGTCCTTGTCCTCCAGTAACCTCCTCCCCAACGGAGGAGAAAGTCTCACTGTGGAAGCTGCAGTGTGTCACAGTGTGTCCCACAGGGCACCCTTTTGTCCACACCTCTTTGCTTGCAAATGTTCACCACAGTGACTCCTTGGTCTGGTGTGAGGCCTCTGGCTTCGGCTGCTCTGTCGAGAGGGGAGCCTCCATGGGACTCCTCTAGGACATCCCGTTGTCCTGTCATGGAGGTCCTGTAGTTTTGGGTCTGTAGGACCGATGCTTCGTGCACTCCAGCAGTTCACCGATGGGGTAGATGCTGGGGTGGGCCAATTCAAAGCCCTGGACCTGGGCCTGCGAGGCCAGCCTGCCAGCTCTCACCGGTAATCTCTGCAGCCAGGGCTAGCTCTATCTACCCTGCTGCCCAGGCGAGGTGCAGGGCCGGCTCTCCTGAGTGCTGCAGCAGGTAAGGGCAAGGCTAGCTCTCTCACACCATTTTAGAATTTTTTTCATTTTCACTTTATTTTTTATTATTGTTACATAAATTTTTTATTTGTTTGTTTGTGTGTTTGTTCACTTTACATTCCGGTCTTAGCCCCATCCTTCCTCACCGCCCGGTCGCACCCTTCCTTCCTCTCCTCCATCCCCCTCTTCTACTCCTCAGGAAAGGGGAACCCCCTTCCCATCCACCCCAGCTCACCAAGTCCTATCAGGACTGAGCATGTCCTCTTCCCTTGTGGCCTGGCAAGGCCATCACACCAGGGATAAGTAATTGAGACGATGGCAAGAGAATCCATGGCATTGAGAGCTCCCACTCCCCTTACCAAGGGAACCCAGAAATGCCTGAGCTGCCCAACGGCTACACCTCTGTAAGAGGCCTAGGTCCATTCCATGCAGGGTCCTTGGTTGGTGCTTCAGTCTCAGCAGGCCCTTCTTTGCCCTGGTTAGTTGTCTCTAGAACAATTGTTCTGTCCAAATGAGAAACTATGTCAAGCTCTACATGTGACTCTTCATCAGTGACAAGAGCAAATGCTCCATGAAGGTAAGCCTAAAGAATCCTAATGCTGAAATCTAAGCATGAGAAGAAATATTAAAGTTACATGCTAAGAATCTGTTCCTGCAAGTTTTTATGAAGACAGAAACACTGGCACCTCAGGGCTTCTTTTGCAAACTTAAAAAAAAAAAAAACAAGTAAATCTTTGTGTATCTAATACCCTAGGCCTATTTTTTTTTTTTAAAAAAAAGCATGAACTATATGATAGTTCTACAATGAGGGGCAGCGTGTGAGACCTCACAATGGGTACAGAAATGATTCCTGGTGTTATCAAGTCATAAGCCGGAAGTGGCATATGTGAAGCTTTGTAGAGACAACATGACCGCAGCAACTCCTGTAAGGAGTCCCGCAACTGGGGCTGGCTTACAGTTCACAGGTAGAGCACTGCTGTCCTGGCAGGATGCCCTGCTGCACCCGGGCAGACCTGTGCTGGAGACCTAGCTCAGAGTTCTCCATCCACAACAGCAGGCAGGAGGAAGAGGGAGACACTGGGCCTGAACATCTGAAACCTCAGAGCCCACTCCCTGTGACACACTTCCTCCAAAGAAGCTGCACCTGCTCCAACAAGGCCACACCTCCCCGTAGTGCCGCTCCCCACGGGCCTGCAGGAGCCGTTTTCATTCAAACCACCAAGGCAGGCAGGTAGACAGGCAGACCGATGATGTATACCACATATATAGAATCTGTGGTGAGGGACTAACAAACACTTACAGATGGTGTAATCGGAGAAGCGCCGTTCCCTTCCAACACCTACTCTTCGCCACTTCCCGACTCTTTCTGGACACCCTTACCCAATGCCACAGGCAGCCACTAGCTCTAGTCTGTGATTTAACCTCGCCGCCTTTTATACAAAGGAGCCACTAACAATCAGTGCCAGACTAGAGACAAGGAACTCCTTCAGGTTCCACAGAGGTCTCAGCTAACTTTCTCATACAAGATCATTTCCTCCTAGTAGATACCTTGGATTATTTTGGATACACCCCAAAGACAGTAATTATCTTGTAAAAGAACAAAATAGTACATCAGAAAGACACGAATATTGTTCTAGAATAAAAATAATTAACAGTATTTCTCATTTCCTCACACATCTAGCTCATTATGTCAGCCACTAATATCAGCTTAGAATACTGCATGAATTCACACGTACCATGCATACATATATGCTTCTACCTTTTGGGGTTAATATTATACATATAACATATTAACCATGTATGTGTGGTTTTCTGAGATTAAGTTAAACTCTGTAGCCCAGGCTGGCTTCAAGCTCACAGTAATTCGACTGCCTTGGTCTCTGTACTAGAACTACTAGCAGAGCCACTGTGCTTTTTTTATTTTGAACTGAGAATAAAAAGACATACAGGACAAGTAAGCTCTCCACCTGAGAGCTGGAGAACTTGCGGGAATAAAAGGGCCTCCCCTCCTGTCTCCTAACCTTGGTTAGTAATGGAGGAGGAAGTCTTCAGGAAGGAGACAGAACATGCAGAGTGACACAACAGACCCAGGTGACACAACAGACAACTACTGCAAACTGTGTTGTGTGAGTAGCACACAAGTAGAAATGAGCTTTCAGGGCAAACTGTGTGTTAAACCATGAGAAAAATGGAGGCAAGAACAGGGTGTAAATTAAAAAAAAAAAATAAAAATCTCAAGGCATAACAAGAAGCAGCAGATGACCCTTCCTTCATCAGTTTTTGAGGAATGTTCATTTCCTTTGAAAAGAACAGAAAACAAATCTGATCTTTGATTATTTGGACTTAACAAATTTCCCATTTCTTATCTTCAGCCAATACCATAGGGTGATAGCTAAGTCGTACAGTCTTGTTCTTGGTTCAACACAAAGGACAAAACTTTGTTCTAGAACAATTAACTTAAAATAGCAGCATAAACTGGAGAGGAGAAGAACTCATTTTAGAATGGCCCCAGGGTCATCTTCCACGGCCTGAAGAGAACACTAGACAGCCAGACCCAACCTGCATGGCAATGAGAAGAGGCTGTACACACCGAAGGAGTTTCACCATCTCTCCCGTGCCTCCTTAATAGAGTTCTCACTGCAACACAGATGCAAGCAACACCATTCTAAACACGCTATACTAGAGGCAGCAGAAGAAGGGGGGTGCGGGGCTGCTCACGGCGTACCCAGGTGAGTTGTAAGCAAAGGCTCGACACAAGAGCACCCTCCCATCAGCAGCTCCCTATTGGTTTAGTCTGGAAGAAACAAGGAGGAAAGAAGATCCCTGTAGTGAGCACACATGCGCTGTGCTCCACGCCAGCCACAAGGATTGCCTCCTCCACAGGCTCCTCCTCTAGAAAACAAGGGCAGGTGTGAGCAATCGGCCGCCTTCCACAAGTACAGTCTAAAACCTAGATATGTGACTACACTAGATACTCTCAAGGAAGGCACACGAGCGTTTCAGCTGAATCCCGTATCTTTAAAGAGGAGGGCTCTCTCAGGAAACCAGAGACAATCTTCTAGAAAAACATTAAACTTTTAAAAACACGTAGCTTCTACATACGTACTTTATGGGAAAATTTCATTATTTACGCAATAATTTTACTGTAATATCGAAGTGTACTTATCAGCTGTGTACAGCTAGAGAAATGTAATAAGGGAAACTTTAAACAATAAAGAGTGTCTGTTTTCTCTCATGCATTTTCCCCAATAAAAGTTATAAACCCACGAAAAAGTTGCAAAATACATGGAAAATAATTTTTCACCTGAATTCCCCACCTTGTCCACAGTTTACCATCTTAGCTCCATGGCACACATGAGCACACCCTCTCCTCCCCCTGCTCCTCCCGGTGTCCCTGAACCTCTGGGAGGCCACAGGTTTCCTGAGACGCCAGGGCAGAACCCATGCAGCATGGCTTTAGAGCTGCTTTCCGTTCCGCCTCGCCAGGTCTAATCGGGGCTCACCTTCTGTGCCAGACATGTGCACTGGCAGGGGTCATTTACTAAAAATCCTTACACCTTTAAAACCTGCCCTCCAATACTAGACAGGGCGTGTCACCGCGGACAGGGTCAGAAGATGGAAAGTGACAGAAGTCAGGCAGCTAGGCTGTACAGCCGCCACCAGACTCTCTGTTTAGGGCGTGGAAAGGCGAAGCCTGGCTACCCTAGAACTCACTCTGTAGACCAGGCTGGCCTCAGATTCGCAGAGATCTTCCTGTCTCTGCCTCCAAGTGATGGGACCAAAGCTGTGCGACCACACCCAATGTGCTTTGAGCAGCAGCAACTGACTTCCCCCAGGGTGGCAGCCTTTCATCCATGGTTCAGTGGAGGCCTAATTACACACATTAATTATAAAATCTTCAAAGACATTTTGAGCTTTGGCTTGATTTATACATAAAAATAAGTTTGAAAATAAAAAAAATGAGCAAAAGTAAAAAGTCAATAAAAGGTACCTATAGAGAATAGAGAAAGAAAAACTCTCAAAAGAAAAAAGAAGAGAATCATAATAATTACTAATACTAAGAAGTTGCAAGACTTTAACGAGAACGGAACCTGGAGTCAAAGGGCCAGACTTCAAACCAGCCCTTCATTCCCTAGACCTCTGAAGTTGGCCACAGGAAGGCTTTGCATCTGTAAAATACGGTCAGCCAATGCTATCATCTCCTGCACCGGTCTCTTTCTGAAGATAAGCACTTACAAAGTACTTCTCACAGGGCCTCTCAAGATCAATAAATCAGGGAGTGTCAGCTAGTAGTCACATGGCAATCACCAACACAAGCAGCATGTGTAATTCATACATAAAGACGCAGGTATTTTTATAATTGCTTAACAAATTAAAATTTTTTCACAAATAAACCTTGAGAAGCAAAAGGCCTAGCTCTTCAGGAACTTATTTTACTGTAACACCCTCCACATCTGCGGCATCTGTGTTCCCAGGGCCCCTCCTTAGAGCACTACAATGCCCTTACTCATGACCCAACCGGAATCAATACGCGGACGTGGAAATAAAATAAAAGCTTGTTATTTTATAAGCCAGTCATCATCCTATAACCAGGAAGTGGGAACCAGGGGGGAAGCTACAGGCATCACACAGAGCAGTGCACTTTCCATGACATCACACTCTCCCTAGAGAGACCAAAAACAGTTTTTTAAAAGAAAAGTATATTATAACCCAAAATATTTCCTGAATTGTGATTATTTTTCGAAAGAGAAATTATACTTGGGGCTTTTGAGCCATTTGAAATTATCTGTTTACTGTTTCTCTTTTGCCTACTAGGAAGTTCTTTGAAGGTAAGAGATGTGTATCTATCTTCTTCGCATTGGTTTCCATGGCGTCCTACTGTGCACAGCTGGCATTAAATAAATACACAAAGAAAAATTGCTCTAATAGGTAAAAGAAACAAAACAGGAGACATTCAAATAGCAGTCCCCCTGCATGGCGGCAGGGGCGGCATGAACAAGGCTGTGCAGCACAGACCGGAGGCCCCTGCATGGCGGCTGGGGTTCTACACTGATTGGGATATGCACTGAGACCCGGGGAAAACACACTAGACTTTTCTCACTTCCTTAATTTCCTTCATCTGCACCCAAATCTTTGGAATATATTTGAAAGAAAACCATTATAGTGAACATTACAAAGGCACTTTAAAAAACTTTTACAGAAAAAGAATTATTCACAAGGGAAATCAAAATTTCTAAATCAATCATTTTTATCTACAATTATTTTCATAAACTCTGAATCAATCTCATCCTCCCCAATACAATTTATTACCAATTGTGATAAAGTATTTTTGAAATTTATCGTTTAAAATTTATTAATGCTTTGACTTAAAAAAACTAGCTCAGTTAATATCCAGCAGAATGAAAACTTTAAGGCTTTTGTTCCCATCTTCTCAACTGCTCCTCAAGTCCATGTCTTTAGGAAACCCTAGGCTTGACCCTGATAAGGTCAAATATCAGGAAGACCTGGAGGAGAATGCTCTCAGCACAGTGCCTGCGCCATCGAGCTGAGCGTACAGTCAGGCGGCCTCAGCACAGGCTCACGAGCCATCCCGATGAGCTTCAAGTGCAGCAGAGACTTGGCCACAGAGCAGAAAGGCAGAAAGCAAGTCCAGATGCAGCAGAGGCCAACGCTGGTCTCCTCAGGCGTGTGCACAGAAGCACCAGCACGCACACGTACAGGTACTGTGGACGGTTTTTTTTTTTCCAGTCCAAAGTATAGGAAGTGATCCAGACTGTCCAGAGGAGCAAACTACTTGCTGTGGCTCTGCGAGGGGCTCCCTGCCAGCTTCAGAGCTTAGACCTGAGGACTCTGCCAGGGAAAGAAAGGCCAGAGCCCAGAGAGTGTTGTGGGGGTGGACGCACCGAGAAAGAAGACAGCTGGGGCTCCCCCTTTGTGCTCCTGGTTGCTGCTGGTACAGTTGGAGGAGGAGAAGTTGGAGATCTTAGACTTGCCCCAAGGAACCCGATGGCCCTAACCAACAGGAAGGAGCCAAACGAAACTCTGCCCCTCTCTCCATTAACCTTTCGCTCCTACCCAGTATTGGAGTGTTGGAAGGAATTGGGGTGAAGGGAGAAAGAGACTTAATGTAAATAAGAGTTAAAAAGTACACTGACAGACACACACGAATGAACACCACACCTATGTGCATAATACACTTACACATATATATATGTACACACAAACCATACAAGGAACACCATTTTTTTTCTTTTTAAAGAGCAAAAGAAGTTATTTAAAAGTAAGGTCATATGCCCAACAAAGAACAGCGTCCTGTCAAACTCCACAATCGAGATTACTTTTAAATGCCAGAAAATTTTGGAGGCTAGAGCATCAAGAAAAACTTGTAGAATTTAGATTGACTGAATTAAATTGTGTATGTTTTAGGTACATAAATGTACAACAATTTATGTTCTTTCTTTTTACTTTCATGTTGATTATTTACTTTTAGAAATGTAGGTACTTTGTTTCATTATTTACTTATTTGAAATTGATTTATACCAAAAATATTTTACTTGTACTTACAAAAACGAAATACTAAATTTTGGATCTTGTGAAACATCTTAGTTGCTGATTGGAAATACATGAAAATGAAGGTTTTTGACCTTAAGTATTTGAAAATGAAACCATTCATTTCTAATCTGTACAGTATTTGGCATTATGAACAAAATACAGATATAATATACAGAATATAGACTCTACTAATGTTTTTACGGACACTGTGTGTGTTTGTAAGGTCTGACACAGTAATCATCAGTGTAGGGCTGGAGAGATATCTCAATGGTTCTTTCTTTTTTTTTTTAAGATTTATTTATTTACGATGTATACAGATATCATTCTAGATGGTTGTGAGCCATCTAGATGCTGAGAATTGAACCCGGGTCCTCTGGAAGAGCAGCCAGTGTTCTTAACCTCTGAGCCATCTCTCCAGTCCCGAGATACCTCAGTGGTTGAGAGCACTGGATGCTTTTCCAAGGACCCAGGTTCGATTCCTAGCACCCACATGGAAGTACACAACCGGCGTCTAATTCTAGCCCCAGAGGGTTGCCACCCTCCTCTGGACTGAGGGCAGCAGGCACACGCCAGGGAGCACACATGCAGACAGAACGCCCATATACATGATTTTCAGAAGAGCCGTCTGCATGGGGGTATATGACGCAGCATGCCACAAAGCATGTGCCAACATGGGAAGCCGAATGGTCCCGTGGCATCATTGTGGTGGAGGAAACTCTAAAAGTACCGCCTTACCCGACAACAG
>NW_026596244.1:13952170-13984670 GCF_907164565.1 Psammomys obesus | reverse complement strand
AATGACATTAATGGGAAAGTATTAGGCCTACATAGCCATGGCTACAAGCAAATTATGTGGATTCCAAAGGAGGGTCCAAAACACACACACACACACACACACACACACACACACACACACACAAATGAAATTTCAAAATCTCTTAACATGATTGGATTAAAGAGAAAAATGCTACTATAAGTCTTTAGATAAAACAGAAAGAAATTATACCTAAAATAATTTAATCCCCCGCTAGAATTTTGCTCATTGTGCATGTTTCTTTTAACAGGCTCGGGACAGTTTAAGTGCATTACAGCTTCAGTGTGGCTCTGCTTTCTCCCTAATGCCATTCAGGTTTTCTAGAATTATGCTAAGTGCAGAGCAAAGTACACTATGCTATCTCCATTTATTACAAACATGTCCATAATTTGCAAGCTGATTATGCAAGCCCCTTACAAGGGAAGTCAGTGACTAGTTAAGCATGGCCGAAGAGTGGAGAGCCAGCACACCTTTGTCAGCTGCATCTTCTGCGGCTGAAAGGACCATCGCTACGGACAAACGCACGACAACGGAACGAATGATGAGCATCAGAGAAGAAGCATCTCCAGTATGTGAGAGTGGACTGTGACACATGCAAATGTAGTGACAAGAAACTACGAACAAGGATGCAATGTGCTGTGCCGTGTGCTGGGCAACAACACTTAAGTGATGAGAGGTGGAGGAAGAAAGTCAACTGACTAACGTTAATGTTCTTTTTAATACCGTATCTTTTGTTTCTAGAATGACTTTAAAAGGCATCTATTCGAAAGCCAAGAATATAACAGCTATTCTCATTTGGAAAGAAACCCCTAAAATTTTTGATTTCTTTACATTTTCAGGTATATTAAAATTTGAGAAGTTAGTTTAATAATGTCTAGCCTTTTAGGAACCCAGATATAAAACCAGTAATTTTTTCAGATAAATACACTCTACAGTCCATTTATCTCTTTAAGGTATTTTGTTACACTAAAATCACATCAGAACTCTGCGATTCCGACAGTACAGAAATGCTGAACTATACAAATAAACAGCCGTCACTAGCAAGGACTAGCTCCCTGATGACAGTGACCTGTGAAACAGTGTAAAGTGTAAAGTTAACATATATATATATATATATATATCATATAGTTTATTTCAGGAAAAAAACTAAAAACATAAAAAGATAGCAAATATACACTCAGTTCCAACCAAGTACCACACACACCACAAACTATCCTAACTTGCTCATACTTGGTATGAAAATGACCTTATCAAATACATAGCATGAAAGGCCACCAAGACTCAACGACCTCTGCTGACACATGTTCACATGAGAGCTGGGGCTGGGAGTTACTGTCCTCAACATTCATGACCCACTCAAGTCACTTCATGCCATCATCTCCTATGATATCAACTGGAGGAGTGAAAACAAACAAACACAGCTCCTCTCGTCTATTTTAGCCTTGGAGTTGATCTCAATGCCTGAAACCAAAAGTTTATACCGCTTCTGTGTTACTGAACACTTGTAAGTGGCCTTCAATTCAAAATTTTTTAATTAACTATCAAAAATATCAAAATTATTTACAGGAAAAGTTCTAAATTAGACTCTATGTCTGTGAGAAACATGTTAAATATAAAATAATTAAAAACTTGTAGAGATTCTATGACATGCAGTCAATAAAACAATATAACATTTGTTTGTCTAATCAATTCAAAGTAAAACAAGTAAGGATGAACAAATTCTCTTCAAAAATAATTTGAAAAAGCTAGTACCTAAAAAGTTCCATGAAGACACCTCCATAGATTCTCTCTTCCTGTGAAGTCACAGTAAAAACACACACTTGACTCGGTTCCTCGCTTAGCCTTGCTCACACTCAAAGCCATTTCTTCTTCCTTACACCTAGGCACTGACAAGGAGGAGGGCCACTGAAGGCATTCCTTTACCTCACTGCAGAACTCCCCCAGGCGCCATGCTTGTCGGTGAGGAGGGTGACAGTCTTCTGGGTCAGCTGAGTCGCTGTCACGTGGTCTCGGTACTTGGCGGCTCTAATTAGGTGATCACACATCCTTTCCTCTTCTCGTTTGTCTGCAGAGTACTGAGCACACAAGGACTGAAAGAGGAAGAGAGAAAGCTCTGTCAGGTATAAAATGTCTGTGTTCTTTTCCCTATTTTGGGGAGGGCACACGGGTGAGATGGTGACCTGGGAAGAATGGAAAGTGAGTATGATCTGGGGGCATTCTCAAAGAATTAATAAGATGCTATTTTTAAAAGAACGCTCTACATTTAGTCATTTTATAAGATTTTCTTAAAGACTTTAAGATTCACTAAATCTATGCTCATTGCATACCAATGTGAATTTGGTTTTCTGTTCCCTCCATTAAAAGCAATTCAAAGTATAAGAAGACAGGCACATGCATAAAGAAAATAAACTATGTGTGAGATACCCTGTTATAAGGAATCAAAGGCTGACTTTATTGTAACAATAGACGATGCTGTGAAGGTAAGCTATTCAAGGAAGGGAAGAAATGAATCTTTAAAGCAGAGAAGCAATACATTTTCACACACACACACACACAAATACAGGTAGAAGTATTTTTTCAGCAATTATTTAAATGGAAAGAAATTGTAGAATTCTGAGTGAGCCATAGAAAAAAAAATCACTATGAATCAGAATAAACCAGATTACCCTACCTCCTGGCTAATCTTTTCTTGATCGTACTGGCCAATTCCTTAGTCTCTCTCTCTCTGGGTTTAAACTCCCTCTTCAGGTTTAAACTTGCTAAATGACAAGGTTATGCTAACTCAACCACCAGTCACTGAAGAACACATAACCGCTGAATGCTTAGTCAGTCATGAGAGCAGGACACCTGTGTCCCCTCAAAGGTCTAGGGGACATCATGGAAGAAAGCAGAAAGAGTGCAAGGCACAGCAGAAGTGCTGGTGTGGCCCGGACCCCATTCTCTGGGCTGGCACGGCTGCTGACTACAGGCAGCGGCTCTGGTTACCCGAGTAGACTGTCCTTCAACATCTCCTCACACAGGGACTAGCTCATGAAGCCACCTCCCCTGAGAATTTCCAGACAACTCATAGTTGCTGGAAGAGGGAAAGGCATTTTCTTCTGTGGCGTCCACTGCAAAGATGTCCACGCCCCCAGGAGCAACCCTCCTGAGAGTCACCGGCAGAACGCAGCTGTGGGCAGCACATGCCAGCAGAAGAGCTGCTGGGAAGAGGAAGAAACACTGACTGTGGACAAGGGCGGGGAGGACCCGAGATAGCACTTGAGTATAAGCTCAAAGATGCTTTCATTTTATTTTCTCTTGGGTAGAATTTCCTACTTTGCCTCACCCTATTTTTCAACTTTAAGTGTTACATACTAGTTATTAACATCACAACATGAGTACACCAATATCTGAATGTAAAAACAAATAATTAGCTCGTAAGCAAAATATTCAAATTTATTTAACTACTGCTAAAAATTTAAATGTATTCCTGTAGAATTAATAAAATAAATATTAAAATACATGTAAAAACAAATTATGTAAGTGCGATGTAGCAAATAAAAGACATTAGGAATGAGGCTAAAGCAAAGCAAATGCAGTATTTAGGTGTCTGTTATAGCACTGTCTGGGCACAGGGTCTTTTCTGAGATGGACACTCAACCAAAGACCATGAGAGGATAAAACCTAGAACCTCTGCTCGGATGTGACCCATGATAGCTCAGTAATCAATTGGTTTCCCATAGTGAGGGGAACAAGGACTATTTCTAACAGGAACTCAATGACTGGCTCTTTGACCTCCCCACCTCCCAAGGGAGTAGCAGTACTGTTAGGCCACAGAGGAGGACTTTGCAGCCAGTCCTGAAAATAACCTGACAAAACAGAGTCATATGAAAGGGGAGGAGGTCCTCCCCTATCAGTGGACTTGTAAAGGGGCAGGGAGGAGATGAGGGAGGGAGGGTGGGACTGGGGAGGGAATAAGGGATACAGCTGGGATACAGAATTAACAAAATGTAACTAATGAGAATAATAAAAAAAAAAAAAAAAAGGAAAAACAAAACAAAACAGAAGGTTAGGGATGGAGAGCCTTTCTGTGTTCAAATAAAATAAAGTGATTAGAAAAAAAAAAAAAAGCCACAAATAGAACACTATTGTAAATTTGGATTTGAACAAACAGAAAGAAAAATATTAGTTTTTTAAATATCTGGATGGCGGCTTAGGTAAAAGATATTATTCCACTGAAGCAAAATGTCAGCTGATAGTGACATTTTCAGAGAGTCATGCAGGAACTAAGAGCTGACCTGCAGATAAAGAACGATACGGAGGGCGCAGAGGTCTTTCTACGCTCTGCAGCCTGTATGCTCACTGCGGCCACAGAAGCCTTTCTCCAACCTGACCTCCTAAGAGGAAATTCAAACTCTTGGTGAAAGTTAGGAAAATCAATGGGCCCCTGTCCTCCCAAGGAATAGCGCACATCTTAGTACTGAACACAACCAAGTGTGCCTGTGCTTGCTGCAAGGCCTGACCACAGACCTCGCTCTGCTCTTTGTGAACAGCTGAACAATAAGCGCGCGCAGCCTACCAAAGTTTGCTGAAAAGCATTTCTAAATACAGGGACTCACGGTAAGCTAAACAGTAAGATGGTTGGAAGTGTTCTCTAATGGATCTTCCTCTACAATTTAAAAGGCAACTTTTCATATCTGACATAAAATCTATAGATATAAATCACATTAAAGGACCATTCTTTCCTGATTATCAATCTCTGTCTCCTTGTAGCATACTACAGTCACATTTGACCTTAAAACATGATAAAAGGAAAGCAAACAGGAATGTTTCTAAAAGATGTAATGATCTTGTCTCTGTTCTGAAGAATATCTTCATAGTGTAAATTGGTGATGTTCAAATCAGTTACTAATAATTTCTATTATTCACTTAGGTGCACACACGTGTTAAGGGGAGGAGCAGAACCCTTGTATTTGTGTCTGACGGCTGACTGGAGGTAGCACAGAGGCCCTCCCTAGAGTTCAGCTGACACTGGAACTTTGGGCCCTAGAGGTAAAGGGCTCTGAAGCTGCCCTTCAGGACGGGTCAGGCGGGACACAGCACTTCCCGTCGCCTCTGCTTCCCTGCACCAAATGCCACACAAAGGGAAAACTACGCCATCACCGCGGCGTACGGGCATCTGAGTGTAAACCAGAGGAGTGGCCTGAAAGCCAAGTAACTCAATCTCAACTTGACTATTGCAGAAACAATACATTTGTTACTTTGGAAATAATAAAAAATAAAATAAACTTGCTTCTCAGAATTCATTTATTTCTAGTAGGTAAGTCGTCACTGAACAGAAAACAACTTAGAATGTAAGGGCCTAAGCAGGGCCCCTAAGCCAGCTGTCCTCCACCTCCCCAGTGCTGCGAACCTGTAGCTCAGTTCCTCCTGTTGCAATGAGCCCAGCCATCACAGTGCTTTGTTGCTACTTCCTAACTGCAGTTTTGCTGCTGCTATGAAGCGCAATGTAGAAACTGATGTGCAGCCCCCAAATGGGTTGTGACCGTGACCCTCAGGCTGAGAACCACTGCTCAGTGAGGGAACAGAGACAATCTGAACTTAAACTCTCCATGCGGCCTTCCCAACTATTTGCCCTTTCCATGAAGTTCGGGAAAAGTGAGCTGAGAATGAAACCACGTGCTCTGGCTCCCTCCCCAAACTGAACTGACCTCCTCCCCTGGTAAGTTAGTGCTGTCCTTTACAGGCCTTTCAGTGTAAAACTCCTGTGGATTGCCCAGTCCTGCCGAATGTTCCATTCAAAACATGCCCTTCCCAGATCATCAATTAGAAGTGCCTCTCCATTTTTCCTGGCCGATCCAACTGTTAACTCAAAGCATGTGCCCACATTACTACCGAAAAGGCCACCCTTACTCAAGCAGGCATCTTGCAACACTGAAAAACACAGGTTGAACCACCCGCCTCTATCCTAGCCGTGCTATTACACTAGGAAGCTTTCCTGTAATCAGTGACACGTAGTCTTGATTGTTCTCAGAATTGCCCATTTATTCCACTTTAGCAAAACCTCTAATAAGCAATCAATGCACTCACCTAGGTTTCTATTAGTTCAAAATTAAGAGCTTGAAATAATCTGGATAGCTTCTTAAAAACAACCACTGAACTGTTTTTCTAGAAGACACTTTTATAGCTTAAATACATTTATACACTCGATCCTCAACCCCCAAAAGTACATGACTGCCAAAATATTCAAAACACATTTTGTTTGTTCTGCTTTTTTTTGTTTTGTGGGACTAAGAGGAAACATGCAATCTACCACTGGGTTCCTCCTCCAGCCCAAGACCACACTTTATTGCCTAGAGCAAGTAACGTGGACGTCAGCCACGTCACAGACTGACTTTATGTCTGTCTCTACCCTCTTATTTCTAGACAAACACTGGTTACTCCTCACACTCAACATGTCTCCTTGGAATTGTAAAGGGACAAGGAAACTGCCATGTTCTTCAAAAAAAAAAAAAAAAAAGTCTATCTGGGGCTGTGAGATGACTAAGAGAATAAGTGTGTTTGTCATCAAATCTGGCAGCCTGAATTCAAAACCCAGGGTCCACATGTACAGGAAGAGAACTAGCTTTCATAAACTGTCTTCTCACTGAACCACTCCATGTTCATTCATACAAATTAATTCTAAAAAATCTATTCAGAAGACAAGAATGTGAAGGACAAGTCACTAGAGAAGTTATGCCAAGAAAGAGCTAAAAATACAGATCCTTTTCACTCTTTGGTTGACCATCTAAGGTAAAAGGCTATCCTCTTAAGAAGTTCCCACATAAGTGGAAATTAAGAGACTGACTCAGAATAATTTACAGATCTATGAAAAACTCAAAAGGAATAAGGAAAGTTAGGAAAAAAATTTAACAACCATAACAGTAGAACTTAAAGAAAAACTTATGGCCTTAAATATATGAGAAAACAGCTGGGATCAGTAACATAAATGTCTATTAAAAATAAATGACCTAAACTTCAATGAAATAAAGTGAAGAAATTATTTAAATTTAATTTCATGTAGAAATTTTATGTACAAATTTTATTTTCATAAAGAGAACTCAAAAAAAGTACAGGTTGGTTCTCTAACAACAACTGCAACACCATTATAATACATGGCCAGCATGTTCAAAAACAAGAAAAAGTCTATAATTATCAGTGTCAGCATGGAGTGGCAGGCCAAAGCGCTGCACTGTGACTGCAGCACTGTGGGGAGCTGGAGGACTAAGGCAGGTGAAGGCCAACGGGGTCCACAGAGCCAGACAGCTAGGGACACACAGCAGACCCCATTTAAAGACAAGGACAAGACAGGAGGAACGGTGCAACACATTCTAACCGCAAGAAACTCACCTGAACCACAGATGTCACACTTACAAGGTTTCAAGCATTAGGTTTCTAAAATAACAGGTTTTATCTGATACATAGTAACTAACTCTCCAAATTATTATAAAACACATTGAAAATTTTGAAACCAAAACCGACTCAAAATATAACAGAAGCCTTTTCCTAATTTAGCATAGTAGGTTAACAATATAAATTATTTGGTCTCATAATTTAGTGTTTAAAATTTAAATATTAAAAAAGGTATTTACAGCCAGGTGGTGGTGGTACATGTCTTTAATCCCAGCACTCTAGGAGGCAGACAAAGGCAGATCTCTGTGAGTTCAAGGCCAACCTGGTCTACAAAGAATGACTTCCAGGACAGCCAAGACTCCACACAAAGAAACCGTGTGTGTGTGTGTGTGTGTGTGTGTGTGTGTGTGTGTGTGTACACATATACCCTGTATGTATATGTATGTGTGCAAATATATATGCAAACATATGTACATATACATATGTATACAAATATATACACACAGGGTATATATATATATATATATATATATATATATGTGTGTGTGTGTGTGTGTGTGTGTGTGTGTGTGTGTGTGTGTGTATACATATATATACACACACTCACATAACCATGATATAGGAAACAAAAAGCACAGCCTGTGACCATTCTTCCGCGTAGGTGTGGGTTCACAGCAGCTCTCTCCATGTCGGGACATAGAGTTCCACATTCTTCATTTCAAGGGCTACTCATGGATTGCTGGAAGTTAAGTGGGGACGCAGGGCTTCTGCCAAACAGTTTTCAGAGGACTGCTTCTCAATTACCTCAAAAACACTTCCACGATAAATATACTCAAAATTATTGAAAAGAAGAACCATGTAAAGTTCAACAAAGAAAGAAGTTTCTCAATATTTCACTTCAGAGGTCTTTGCATGTTATCCCTTACCCCAGATGTAAAGTCTGATCTAAAAAGAAAAAAATAATTAATGCTATCTACAGAAACCATAGACTCCTGAAAAAGACTAAGAAAAATGAAAGCTTCAAAACCTCAACAGCAAACAAAAGTCAACCAATGATAATGTGTGACAGCCCCCTTTAATTCTGAAGTGATTTCTCTGTCATGGAACGCCTCAAAGTATTGATTTCTCTCAGCAGGAAGAGGTCTAAGCCAATGAAACAGATCCAGCACCCTCCCCCCAGTAGCCCATAACAGCATTCAAGGTTACAGCCGGCAGGACACTTATCAAAGTATCTCTCCCATTTCTTCTTCTTTTAATGGACTAGGTGCAATGTGTTCTAAGGCCTTATCTCCACAAAATGCAGTCCCCAATAATATTAAATGATTTAAAGATTAAAACAGGTTTGAACCTTTTAGGTTTCTCATAATAAATGGTTGTTTTAAAATGCTTTACAAGATATTTGTAAAAACAAGACAACATGAAGCAGGGTGGAGTTTGTACATAAGCCTCTAATGTATACACAACACTGTTTTACTATTTTTACTTACTAGAGCACTATTAATATTTTAAACCACCAAATGCTTAGAGAAGTGCCCAAACACTGTTCAAACAGGCAAGAAGGGTCCACTAACAATGCAGCAATGCATCGTATATCTAGTAAAGTTAGTAAAAGGTCTCAGCACCTGTGTTCAGTAAGGCTGACAAAATTCAAACAATAAATAGGTCTGAATTCAAAAACTTTTAAAAATCATAATGTGATTTTAAAACACAGAACAATAGTCATTTCTTTAACGTAGAAAGGTCTCATGATTAAATGAGTCAATACATTCACAACTGTAAAGGCTAACTTCAGCTAAATGCAAAGCAAAAGCGGTTCAAAAGAAGCACACGAAGCAGAATGAGAAAGAACTGATGCAGCTTTATCAGTAGCCACAATGAAATCAGTACTTAAAAGCACAGCATCTACAACCAGACAGCTCAAGCCTTAGCTCTGAAGTCTCCCTAATTGGGAAGCTCTATGAAATCTTGTATCTCAGCTGCTTCATCTCAACACAAGACTGACCGGGGCGATGAGAACAGGGACGTGAAGTGCAGCTCCCCCATGCTCTGCGCTGCCGCACAGTGAGCAGCCCTGGCTCCAGCACCAAGAGCAACTGTGCACGCAACCACAGCTTCAGAGCAGGAGAGAACAGTAACAGCATCAGCCCTCCACTGAGGCAGAAGCCCTGTACACAGGGCCATGGAGAAACCGTCTCAACCAGAGAGAATAAGCTTCTTTCACCAAGAAGCAAGCTCTCAAGACAGAACCGATGAAATAGCAGGAAACCGTCCGGGCGACAACACGGGCTGCACAGTAGGCGTCAGGCCAGTGTGGAGTAGACCCTGCCATACAGCAGCCCGAGCGCTCCCCTCTCAGACACACCAGGGTGGCTTTTCTGTCATGAAAGCAACATTTTACCCATTCTTCAAAAACAAGTATTCCTAAAACAGCTGAATTACTTAACATATAAAATGGTAACTGAATTCGTGTATCTCCGTGCAAACTGCTAGAAATTCTCTGATTCGTACTGACAGGTATTAATAATAGTCATTTCCACAGGGGGAGATTGAAGCTGAAAACTGTTTTATTTACATTTTCCTGATGGGCATGTTGGACATTTTACCGTATGTTTAGGATAAAAGGAGGAACCTTTATACACTGATAGCGGGAATGCAAATTGGTACAGTCACTGTGGAAATCAGTACAGACTTCTCTCATAAAACTGAAGACAGAACTACCATACGAACCACTTACACTACTCCTGGCCGTCTAGAAAGACTGGGGATGAGCACGCCACAGTCTTGGACCCCCGTACAGGCTGCCGCAGTACTTCCAGGAGCCAAGACACTGCATGAGCCTGACTCCTAACAGAGAAAGAAGGTATGGCATAAACACGTGACCAAGCTTTATTCAGCCATAAAGAAAAACAACATTAAGTCACGTGAAAGAAAACGGATGAGGGGTAGCTCAAGTAAATAAAATGAGTAAACTGAAAGGAGGAGTATCAGGTGTTTTCCTCTATTTGTGCATCCTAGATTCTGTGTTTGCATATAGGATATGAGGTATAACTTTGGCTGGAGGGCTGGATAAAATGGGAGAGAGGAGACACTGGGGTGACTGTGGTCACAGTACATAATATATTTGTGTAAAAATATTTTTATGAACCCCATGTTTGTGAAAACTATGTCAAACATGATTGCTTGGCAAATATGCATAAACAGAATTTTCATTAAAAAGAGGTAACGGATGCTTTTGAAATAATCTCATATTACCAACTTTAAAATCTGAAAACAGAAACCTGATAGTTGATTTTTTTTTATCTTTTTAAATTACAAAAGTTTTGTCATATAATATATTCTGATCATGGTTCCACCTCCCTCATACTTTCCCAACTTCCCCACCCTGCCAACTTCATGCCTCTTTCTCCCTCTCTTAAGAAAACAAATATGACAATAAAAAGACAAATAAACAAGAATACAACAAAAAGAATGAGCTAGCAAGAAAGAAGAAAAGAGAGCACAAGAAATGCAGATGCACACACACACTCATATAACACAACATCATAAATAATATACAAGCAAAGACCAGCCAGAAGCAAATGCCCAAACAACGCACGCAGGATGAGAAAAACTGAGAGACCGGGCCTCAATCTACAGCCTTGGCTGCACAGGAACAGGAACTCGCTGCATGGCCCTGACTGGCCTTGAACTCATAAAGATCTGACTGCCTCAACCTCCCAAGTGCTGGAACTAATTCACATTTACACAGTTGTTTTTCATCCCCAATGACTACTGGTTTGTTTTTTTTTTTTTTCGTAACAAGCTCTAAAAATGATAGCTTCTAATAATGCATGTTTGTGCCCTATGCAAGTGTGTCCCTGATGTGTTCACAGCTGCCCAGAGAAGACCTGAACGAGAAAATGTGAAGCCACAACAGAAAGGAAAAACAACTTAAGACACCCTGCACCACACACCAGACATACCTGCCTCTAAGTCTCCACCTGTGCAGAAAAGTGTACAGGCAGCACCTGAAACACTACTCCACATGTACAGACACCCACACACACGTGGATGTGTGCTCACATGTACACACAGACACGTGCACACACAGAGAAAAAGGGAAGAGAGAGAGAGGGAGGGAGAGGGGAGACAGGGACACAGACAGACAGACAGACTGGATGACTGGAAGTGGATGAGACCTAATTCCAGAGAAAAAAAATGTGTGTGTGTGTGTGTGTGTGTGTGTGTGTGTGTGTGTGTGTGTGTATGCACAACCTAGACCAGGCCTTAGAACTGACAAAGAGAAAAGGCCTGGGCTCATGTGAATTCAAGGTGATGTGATTTCTCTCCCTGTTACCCATCTGTGCTCTGATTCCCTTCTGTGGATGCCATTCTTACAAAAGGAAAACAAAAGGCCATGGCCACGACTTGGGCAATGGGGGCTTTTGCTCGGAAGAATGCCCACTAATAGGACAGCAAGAGTTGTGATGCCAGCCTTCGCAGGAGCAGTCCAAACAAAAGTTCCCACAGGTACCTAGAGCTCCAAACCGGCAGTACCTGTGAGACCACAGGCATGTGTGTGAGCACAGCTTGGATACAGAAAGGGTTACTCAAAAGGAGAGCTTGCAGAACCCCTAATCAAGTGCAAGTTCGTGCCATGAGTCACGACACGATTCGAAAGCCCATTCCATTCTCACACAGTATTGGGGAGAAGCACTTCCATTAATCTGAGCTAAAGGTGTGTTAGCACTGCTTGGTAAATGATCCACGTACATGGTTATCTGACCGAGCCAGAACAATGCTCAGCAGTAACGTGCTCTCTTACTGGTTTGGTAAATGAACTACTGTGATTTAGAGCTTTAAAGGAAAAATAATACTTACCTATTTCATTACATGTGTATTTTACCTTTTTTAAAAGGTATGTTTATATGTGTGATTTCATGGCACGAGTGGGTGCCCTGGGAGCCCAGAAGCACAAAATGCCGAGCTAGAGGCAGAGGTGGATATAAACCTCCTGAAATGGAGGCTAAGAACAAAACCCTTGGCCTCTGAAAGTGTAGCTCTAACCACTGAGCCATCTCTCTAGCCCCTATGCTATCTTTTTTATACTTTTCTATTATCACTTTTATTTAAGGTGATAACTATAACAAAACCAGCAACCTACCACTGAAAAATATTCATATGTAAGCAAATAATTCCAAGACCTATTTCACTGTTCTTACCCTATAAATAAATATAAACAAAAATGTAAAAACAAAATGCACAAACCCCCATGCACGCTCCTGACACTATAGCTGGATGGCGAGTATTGATGTCGTATTTATCATCAGGCTACACTGACTGAAATTCAAGCACCTCTTCAACAAGTGACACACACGTTCAGCCAAGAGGGTGTACCAAGAACAGAGCTCATCAAGACAGAGGCTGCTGCAGTCTCCAGTACAGTACTCTTATTTATACAGACAACGCGCATACAAGTAGACATGTGATAGACATTCACAACAAAAATATGAAAAATTGAGTATCAAACTGTATTTTATAAAGCATGACAAGAAAAAGAGTTCAGAATCCTTTCTTTCCACATGACATGACTATTCAAAAATTTTCTTCCTTATTGTCTTATTTACTTGAGTGATTTTTTTTTTTAAGTTGGAGCATCCAAGTTTAACCCTATGAAAAGTATTTGGATTTTATTTTTTAAAGTGTTTGTTTTTACGTAGCTAATAACTGCAATGAAACCGATAGCGATAGACTTAGAACCCGGGGACCAACAGGAAGCAGCACAGCGCAGACCACAGCACTACCACCGCCTCAGCCTCAGAACAACGCACGACCTCCACGGTCGGGCAGCTTCCGTCTGGGCGCTGTTTCACATGAGAGACTGCAACCTGTCGTGCTCTCCAGCGAGGGAGGATGAGGCAGTCGTGCCAAGTGGCACATACCCACCCACGAATTACTGCCTTCTGTTCACTTATTTTATCAATAATGACAACACTTCTCCATGACTGAAAATCACATGCACACTAACAGACTTTAATAGTCACTGAAAACATGGAATAGTAAACTGACCACAGAACCATCTATAGCACAAACAAATTACTGTAGCAAACTAATGTAACAGCTGAAACAGTTGGCTACGTGGAGGAAAGCAAAAGAAACACCTCAAGAGACCTACCACACATCAAATGAATGGAAATTTTTAAAACATTTCTCCTCCTGTACTTTTTATTTATTATTTATACAGTGTTCTTTCTGCGTATGTGCCTGCACACCAGAAGAGGGCACCAGATCTCACTGTAGATGGTTAGGAGCCACCATGTGGGTGCTGGGAATTGAACTCAGGACCTCTGCAAGAGCAGCCAGTGTTCTTAACCTCTGAGCCATCTCTCCAGCTATGATAAAAATTTTTAAATGAAAAAAACAAAAAAAAACAAAAAACTGAAGACAATACTCTAGGTTATTTCCCTCAACTCTTTGACATTTAAAAACAAAAGCCTTCTAGGCAGTTTTTAACCACTTTGCTAGATATTTAAAATAAGGAATATATCTCCTAATTTTAAACTATTTTACTGCTTCTAAACTAATAAAAGGGTTAAAAAGTAAACACAATGAATTTCATTTTCTACTAAGATATACTATCCATATATGTCTGAAAACATGCAAACTGTAGTCAACTATTTCAAGGAGTAATTCCACCAAAACTTTAAAAGAAGATACACTACTATTCTCCACCGACAACAAAGAGGAATGAAGCTCTTCTCTTCCCTGAGGAGCAAGTATACACACTTCCGCCCACGGTTCCGTCTCCCTAAGAGAGAACGGTCCTTCCTTCCTACATGAGCAACAGCAACACGATGCCTACCATTTTGCCTTTTACACTTTATTGAGAAGAGCAGACTAATCAGCCCAAACAAAACACCACAAGAGCAAAAGTAGGAAGACATAATACTATCTCCAGATATGACAGAGCCAAACAAGTAAATCTATATTACATAAATGATATTGTAATTCTGAATAAAATTGAGTAGGGAGACAAGGTGGGGGGATGAGGAAAACATTCCTACTTACACTAGAACGAATCAGAATGCCTCAATAACGGAAATGCTTCAACAGCAATATAGAAAAGTATATGTATTAAGAGTGGAGAGAAGGCATCTGCAAACACACCTCAGAACTTGGAGGCCTTTATAATATCACAGAAGCAGAATGTCAACTTAGAGGGAGAATTTGGGACTATGGTGGACATTCTAGGGAAACACAGGCATAGGTATAAAATAAATGGGATTCATAGCACAATAAATACTAAATATATGAATAAAATAAACAAAAATATTGAGAAAAAGTTTCTTTATAATATGTATATACATTACCCTTTTAACTACTAAAAAAATTTTGAGATACCATAAAAAAACACTCCTATACTTGAAACAAAAAAGACTTTTAAAAACTTTCTGCAGTATAATGGCCAGCTGTGTTGGCATGCATCTACAGTCCAAAGACATGAAGGTTAGAAGTTCAAGGTCATCCTTCTTACATAACAATTGAGGCCGAAGAAAGAAAAAAGAAAAAAGAGAAGAAAAAGAAAAAAAGAAAGAAGAAAGCCACCACACTAGGCTGTATAAACAGAAGAATGTCGGAGATAATTAACAGACTCATTAGACACACACTTGCACACAAATAGGATTAAAATTATATCCAAGAAATATAAGGCAGAAGCCACCAGGATGGCTCAGTGTGAAAGAGTGCGTGCCATGAAAGCCTGGTGATTTGAGTGGGATCCTGGAACACAGAATAGAAGGAAAAAACAAACTCCTGAAAGACTCTACAATAATTTTTAATACTACATATTAAGACAAAATTCCAAAAGTTTAATAATAAAGACACTATGAGGAAAAGTCTCTCACATGTTTAAAAATACTGAGTTGTCAAAACAGAATACTGAGTTCTGTAACATCATGATTCCTATCAAGAAAGGGGACAGGGATACACAGTCCTCTATGAGTACGTAGACACTGTGAAGGGATTAATAAGTGAAATGACTACCTACAAAGGGCAAAGGTAGAACACTCTTCAAAGAGGTCAGAAGGGCAGGTTTACTGTGTGGTTCCTGTAATGCTTTTTCTGAATCGTCTAGATAAATTAAATCCACAGATCTCCTAGAGATGATGTTTCCTATATCGACATTTAGGTATCACTATCACTAATGAACTGTCAAAACAAACGCAGAGGGTGTCAGGAACCTGTACTTTTGATCAAAGGAATAAGAAATGGAGAGATAAAGAGCGGACTAAGAAAACATCCCTAAGAAAGTAAAGGCAAAACAAAACCTTTCAAAAGAGAAGGCTGTGACATCAATGTCAAAGTCTGTCAAGGGACGTGAGGACAACAGAGGAATCTATGAACACTGAAGGTACTGAGAGAGGAATCTGAAGGCGATTGTTTAAGACTGCAGATTTTTGTCTGCAGATTCTAAGACACTGAAAAATAGAAGACAGTGTGGGAGAATAAAGATACCAAGGCAGATTAAAAAAAAAAAAAAAAAAAAAAAACGAACGAAAAAGGTCTAACAAAAATGCACAGGTCTCCAGGAAGCAGCGCACGGTAACTGACAGAGCCATGAATAGGTGGATTGTGAGAGAGGAAAAGCACAGCTATCATGCTAAATGAGAGCCTCACCTAAAATACTAGACACTACAAACTATCGTCAAGAATTATATAAATTACCAATTACATCAAGTAAAACACTTAAAAGACTGTTGCAGTCAAATCTGCCACACAGAGCTCCGAGGCTGCTCTACACAAAAGGAGCCTCCATCTGAAGTACCAGAGCATTCGGGAAGCAGGTATCAAGGCGCAGCTCGGGAGCAACCAGCGCATCATGTAAGGATCTTTTTCACATTAAGAATCCCATTAGAAAGAAAACACTAAAAGGTAATTGAATTTCCCTCAGTTATCTTCATCTCTGTCAGCCCCTGCTACAGTAACTTACTCTCCAGAGCAGGGATAACTCAATTCTGTCCAGCAAGCATATGTTATGAGTCTCCAAAGCAAACTTGTCTAAATCATTCTGGTCTTCTATCAAGGCTGGCTGTGGATATGAACTCTGACAGAAAGCAAACAAATTTATTTTTATCTTTTCAATAATTCATTTCTTCATGCTATGATGGAAGAAATCATGAGATAAATATATGCTATGAGGTTACCACTGTTAAAAACTCAGCTGAAATGCTTTCAATGGCTTAAATTACAAAATCTCACTGAATCATTCTTAAGGACTAAGGCAGTGGTTTCAATGGATTGTAGAACTGGTTAATTGCCTGAAGTTTAAATTTATGGAATTATTATATCTAATGGCTTGAAATTAAGAAAAAATACCCCTAATCAGATGATACTTACAGAGCTCACAATACAATTTCAATTATTTCACCTTGGAAGATCATTATTTACTTGAATTCCCTTACATGTACTAGAAATGAAATGCTAGAAAACTCATTATTAAATAGATAAATAAATAATAAATCTTAGAAGAAAGTGTTTTCCCTGTGTTTTAAACCACCTTATTACATTTATTATTGGCATTTTATTATAAAAACATTAAAAAAATAAAATGTAAAAGTATGAAAAATCCTCTCAATTAATTTCTTAATTTAAGCTGAAACCTACCTAAGACCAAGGCTACTCAAAGCACATACCAATTCAAATTCAAATACTAAATGAACATGAGCTTCTCCCTTTAATGTGTACTAAGATTCTCAAATGCAGATTTATACTTGGCTTTGACCATTAAATTGTATGAAAGTGCAACAGTAATAATCATGGCCATCACTAAGACACTTTAGTGCACGTTTTAATTACATCATATAATCTTATTCCACCAATATATCTTTCATTCAAATATTATTATATCTACTTTAAAGAAATTAAAACTAAGGGAAATTCAACAAATTTTATCCAATATTCCACAAATATGCTGGGAAGCATATTCTCTGAATATGTTTTCAACCGGTGTTTATTCTTTAACATTGTAATACCTTTTTTCAAAATTAAGATAACACCAAAGAGAACCTCAAAACATGTAGCCAATCATGAGTTCTGATTTTTTAAATGTCCTATTTGTATTTCATTCTATTTCTTATTCCATAATTTTCACATACAATCAGCACTTGTTTGATTAGAATTAAAGCTACAATTTGAAACCTACCAATCATGAAAATGTGAAAGTTATCATGACTTATTTTTGTTTGTACGGAGAAATTGGCAATAGAGAACTACTGACATTTTGTTTATACTGAAAAAAAAACTGAACATATTTAGAAAGTCCACTACGGTTTCCATACGTGTAAAGAGCATGAAAAGTGTGACATGGTCAAATCAAGGCAACTCCATATCTACCATCTGAAACACTTGTCACGGTGGGGAAAGCACTGACAATCCTTTCTCCTGGATATTTTGAGTGTTTCGTTACCTGTAGCTCCGTAATGGGCAACACAGAAGCAGGGCACAGGCCTCCCCACTTCCTAGAGGTCACACATGGGTAAGATCTTGGGCTCCCTTGACGAAGCACAATGCTCTCCACGCTCCCCTGCTAACAAAGGAGAGGGCTTCCTTCTCTAGGACTAAAGTGTGTTCTCTTATGGGTCCACATACTTTCTTTATACATTCTGACTTCTACTTTGATTCAGTATCTTGGCGCTATGAACAATGATTAAAATTTTTTAAAAAGCTTAAATGTGCAGATCCCTCTGTGAGACACAGGTTCAACTTCTCTGGATACATGCCAAGTGGTGGGAAACACGGATCACACGGTTTTGGTATTTTTCGTTTGGGGTACCCACTAAACTATCATTCCAAATAATGGTAGCAACTTAAAATTCTACCAACTGCTGAGTATTTCCTTTTTCTCCAGTCCATGTCAACATATGTCAATTGTGAACCTGAGAGGCACAATGAGAGTTCACGGCAGTGTGATTTCTCAAATAGTAATGGATCTTTGCCATTAGTTTGTCTTTTCGCTTGTTTGTTGTTGTTTGGTTTTTCAAGACAAGGTTTGTCCTTTTAGCCTCGGCTGTCCTGGACTCAAACTTAGCGTTTTACCTGCTTCTACCTCCCAAGTGCTAGGAATGAAGGTGCACGCTACCAAGCCCGCTTTCAAGAAAAGTGTTTAAAGGACTTGCTTTGTTTTTGAGAGAGATGGAAGGAGGAGAGAAGGAGGGAGAAAGGACATGTGTGCATCTGTGTGGAGTATGAACTTATATGATACATGTAAATGTCCCAATGTGCACGTGTGCAAAGGCCACGGGGGAATTCAAGTGTCTATCAGCCTTTGCTTTAGGCCCTCAAGACAAGCTCTCACTGAGCATGGAACTCAGTTTAGGGCCATCAAGCTAACTGTGTAAAAGTTCTCTCTTGCGAACACTGAGGTCACAGATCCATGTGGCCAAAGCCAGCTTTTGTATGTCTGTGAGAAAGCATGACTCAAGTTGCACACCTAACAAGTGTTCTTTTTCAATGAGACATCCCTTACCCTCATTTGCTTGTTGCAAGTGAGGCTATTTGTATTGGTTTAGTTTTCTGAGTTCCTTAAATATTCTTGGATATTTGGCCTATTCAGTGTCTGACTTGCAAACATTTTCTCTCATCCAATAAATCTTCCTTCTCTTCTTTTACTTTGCTCTGTGGGAGCTTTTTACTTTCAATATTATTTGTCTACTTCTGCTTTTGTTATGTGTCTCGAGGTCTCATTCAAAAGTCCTTGTGTAAGTATAAGTCAGGAAGCTTTTTCATGACTTTCTCCAAATTTCACAATTATGGATCTTAAACTAAATATGTCACACTCACAAAATAAAGATCAAAACTATCTGATCATTTCAACAGAGGCATACAAAAGTCATTGAAAATGCAGGGCAAAAAATCAGTATTGGAAATCAGTAGCCATTCTATACAATGACAAACTATCTGAAAAAAAAAAAAATCAAGCAAGCATACCATACGCAATAACTATAAAAAAAAAAAACTACTTGGGAATAAATTTAAGTAAGAAGATAAAAGATATCTATGCTGAAAATTATAAAATGATAAAATTGAAGGCACACAAACACATTAAAAAAGACAGTATATGTTCACAGATTGAAAGAAGTCATGTTAAAAGTTCCAGTCACAGCCAATAAACCATGCCTACAACCCTAGTACTTGGGAGGGGAAGGGAAGAAAGTCATGACTTCAAGATCACGCTAGCTATAGAGCACATTTCAAGCCAGCCTGGGTTCCACAGAGATCTGACACAAACCTAAATTTAAATATATATAATATCTGCAAACCCTATTTAAGACAGACATTTTTTCACCAAAGCAAAAATAATTCTAGAATTTATACTTAATTGCAAAAGACAACAAAGTACGGGCCAATCTAACTTTACAATAATACACCACAAAACTATGGGACCAGCAGAGAGGAATGGTGGGCTGACAGAGCACTGCGAGGTCTGGACACAGCCCAGCAGGCAACTTGCTGCTCTTCCAAAGGGCCTGAGTTCAGTTCCCAGGCCCCAGCACACAGCTGTCTGTCACTCCCCTGTCAGGGAGTCCAAAGCCTTTACCTGACCTCTGCAGACACCCACGCACATGCACACACACAAAGTAAATTTAAAAAATAAAAATGGACCACTGGACCACTGAGTACAAGAGAACAGAAAATATGAAGGAACCCACATATTCATAGCCAACTTGACTTCTCACATGGGACCAAACACACACATGGAAAGGGAGAGCCTGATTAATAAATGTTAGATAATGGTCATCTACAGGCAGATGGAAGAAGCTAGACTCTTAACCAGTTTCCATACCCTACAGCCACATTTTGTTTTCACAGAGAACTGAACTGGTACTTTCCATCAGGAAGAGAAATGAAATAAGGAGCTTGGCGTTAACAATCATTTATTAACAACTTTTTGTGGAGCACTTAACATGAAAACCAGAGTGTTGGCACTGTGGACATGTAAGTGTGAGCTCTTACCCCTACAATCAGGCAAATACCCAAGCAATGCCAAATGACTGGCTTAGTGGTAACATGAGAGATTACAAGCTTGGCTCATATTTAGGGGATTGCTGCTGGGTAGACAAGGAGAAGCAAAGAAGGCGTGACGTGGACGTGGCAAAGGGAACGAGGAGAGGAAAGAGGAGAGGGTAAGTGCAGATGCTGTGACTGGAGGACCAAGAGACCAGTGTGGGACACACGTGGGCTGCAGTGGGAGGAGGCACAGAGCAGGAACGGAGAGGGAAAGCCTGTTCCAGGCCAGGGCCGCAGAAGCCGGGGTCAGAAGGACTATTCTGGCCTTTTATATAAACGCAAGAAAACATTGGTAAAGAATAAATGAACAAATACATAGTTATTTCAGGGGATCAGACCATATTTATATAGTAGTTAAAGTTAAAAAAGACAATATGCAAAACATGTATTTGGAAGCAGAATAAAAATGTTTTGCAGAAAGGCAAGTAAAGGAGAGACCTAGGGATGGCTGACATCTGCAAAAGAAAGTGAGGGAAACATGTGCTCAGCAGGGAGACCACAGGAAACAGACCACAAGGAGGAGACAACTGCAGAAATGTCCCCAATATGGGCTCTCCAGATACTCAAGCAAGGTAAAGAGAGACACTTTTTGTACACAGGCCTGAAGTTGTGAAGAGCAGTCCAAGTTAGAGGTAAAATTCCGGGAAGATGAGACGATAAATGTGTGCCAATGGAGGAAGGGCCCTCCAAAACACTAGTTTAAAAAACATACTGTTTATCTTAAAATAATGAAAAAAATAACCTTAAGACCATCCTTACTCAGAGTGAAAACAGTATTTTAGCGCATCTCTAGTGAACCCTACCTTTTCCATTAGTCTCCACGTCCTACACTCATGTGACTTCCTCCGAGTCATTAGTGCTCTGTACTCTACCAAGCTACCCTCTTGTCCCGACACACTGAGGGAAGGTGGAGACGCACCAGCTAGGAGGAAAAAGACCATCATTTTCTGGCTTCATTTTAAGTCTTTGCTTAGTTCAATGTTCTAGCTCAAGTGGCTGAAGGATATTGTATTTCAAACTAAATATTTTCTAAATATTTAAAGAACTAAATATCTTCCAAATAGCTATCAGACAACAGACATTACATGGAGGAGAGCTATAGCAGGGTACTTGCCTAAGAAACACGAGGCACTAAGTTCAACCCCAGGGTCCCGGCAAAGAACCCAAACAACAGGCAATGACATGTGAGAGTCTCGGCTGTGAGCCAGGGCTGGCTGTGCCACTGGCTAATTTGAACATCTTCATACAGAGAGATTATGTCATTTGCACAGACAAACTCTTCTGGAAACAAAACATGCCACGGTTTACCATACAAGGCATGGGAAACACAGCAAAGCAGAAAAGCCAAATGCAAAGAGTTTAAGTTTTAAAACATTATACAACTTTTAAGAATGGCATTTAAAAACTGCATTCCCAGGTATATCAAAGAAAAATAACAAATTGGGTGATACTCATTCCTCCCTTCAAAACAGAAAGAAATTAGCTGTAGACAGCACTTAAAAAATCTACCCAAGAACACACGCCTTTAATACAAGCACTCAAGAGGCAGAGACCAGTGAATCCCTGTGAGTTTGAGGCCAGCCCGGTGTACATAGTGAATTCCAGACCAGCCACAGTTACATAGTGAGACCCTGTCTCAAAACCCCAACAAAACAAAACGAATCTATTTTTGTTGGGATAATTATAGTTAGACCACCATGATGCGGAAGCATCATGTACAATGTATCAAACGCTGCTGGAGGCAGGGAAAGGTGGCCAGGCTATGGCAGGCAGCGAGGCTGCCAAGCCTAGGAAACCAACAGCCATGTACACTTGCCACCATAGGCAAAGAGTTAAAACAGCTCAAACGCTGGGTGGCCTACCTACAAACATCATTTAAATTCTTTCAAACATTCCAATGTAACTAAAATTTTGAACTTTAAATTGAGTTATAGAAGAAAAACAAAATTTTAAAGGTCTATTTTATATTATGATAACCATAGCAAAAATATATTATATTAGAAAATAGAAAAATATATTGTATTAGAGAACAGAATCTCAGTGTTTGTACCACAGAACAGTGATAAGCAGGTGAGGTAATATGTACTAATTAGACTGAATTAGCTATCCCCATAAATATATTCAAATTATAATATACATCACTTAGTCTTATTTGTGAATTAAAATAAGTGACTAGGTGATAATTCCAAAAGAGGTAAACTATTTTAATCTAAAGTAAGCTTCCTCACACAGGGAGTTCAATTTTGACAAACAAACACTATGCACTCCCTGACTGAACAGGCAGAGTTAGAAACCGAAAAACTTGAGTCAATATTCATGCACTACTTGCTCAGGAAATTTCAACGAGAAAGACAAGGTTGCAATCCATTAAATAATTCTAGACTTTTCTTCAGGAAGTACAGAAATAAATTAATTTTAACAATACATTGCTCACCAGGGCAAACAGATACCTTTTCAAGTAAGAGATTTTGGTTGAACTTGAACAAAAAGCTCACTTACAGACCTACTGACTGCTGATCAACCCACACCGTCACTCAAAAAGTTCTGTAAAAAGTCTGTCCAATATCTATCAGATCCTTGCATTGAAAGAAGTATTTTATATTCTATCTTAACTTTTTTCCAGTCTTTTTATAAATTTTTTTGATTTATTATTAATTACAATTTATTCACTTTGAATCCCAGCTGTAGTCCCCTTCCTTATCCCCTTCCAATCCCACCTTCCCTCCCTCATCTCCTCCCATGCCCCTCCCCAAGTCCTCTGACAGGGGAGGTCCTCCTCCCCTTCCCTCTGACCCTAACTTATCAGGTCTCATCAGGACTGGCTGCAATGTCTTCCTCTGTGGCCTGGTAAGGCTGCTCCCCCCTCGGGGGGTGGGGGGAAAGGTTGTCAAAGAGCCAGCCACTGAGTTCATGTCAGAGACATTTCCTGTTCCCCTTACTAGGGTACCCACTTAGACACTGAGCTGCCATGGGCTACATATGAGCAGGGCGACTAGGTCCTCTCTGTGAATGGTCGTTGGGTGGAGCATGGATTCCTGCAGCCCCCTCCCAAACCCCGGCCCCAGATTTTTCTCTGACTCTTAAACAGCATGAGTAGCTATTAACTACCCGCAAGCATACACATCCTAAGACATTCTGATAACATGTTTTATTAATGTCCTCTCTTCCACAGTTGGATGTAAAATACCAACTACCAAGATCTAGTCAAGTGTGTGTGGAGTGTATGGTATGCAACATACATGCACGTATTTGCCCATGTGCATGTGTGTGTGCATGCACCTACATTCATGCAGAAGACAGAGGTTAACGTCGCATGTCTTCCGCAGCTGCTCTTCCCCTTGTTGTCTGAGGCATATCTCACTGACCTCACCAGCTAGGATGTCTGGCCCGTGGGTTCTGAGATTTGCCTGTCTCTGCCTTTCCATAGGGCAGCCAGGCAGCTTCTTCCTGAGTGGTAGGGATCGGACCTCAAGTCCACATTTGTGCGAACTCCCCAGAGCCTCTGCTTGATTTCATCTGACCGTCTTTTCACTGTAGCACTGCCTCTGAATGACCTTTGAATTTTAAAGAACGGCACCACTGCTTCACTTCAGATAGAGCTGTAAACGAGCTGTTGAGACTGTGCTCTTAAAATGTCTTCCTGGGTGGGCAAGACAGCTCAGAGGCTAAAGATCTGGGACCTTCCGAGTGAGGAAAGAGAACTAACTCCCAAAAGTTGTCCTCTGACCCCAAATATTACCTATGCGCCATTATAATGTGCCCCCACACAAGATGAATTAACTTGTAATAAAAAGTATCGTGGCATACTCTCAAGGGGAAACTTCTAACAAGGCACAGATCTGTCACAAGCACATGCCACACTGCTCTGCATCCACAAGCGCTACCACGCCTTATGCTTACATACATTTACCCTTGTTAGTAACAGAGAAAACACACACTACAAATAAAACAGATCCAAAGCTCCACGTTGCTAAACACAAGAGGGGATGGTTTGACCTTTATCGCCCCCTTTCAGCCTCTGATGAAGTCTGACAAATAAAGAATCACATTTACTCCTTTTGACCAAAGAATAACTTCCCAGGATAACTGCAAAGTATCACACACAGCTGGATTAGCACATGACACCACACTCAAGCTTTTCCCTAAAGTTCTAGCCGCGGCATGGCATCTCCATTGATCAAAACCTCCTGCCTTCAGCTCTGTGTGACAGGTGACCAGAGACTAGTGTCAATACAAGCAGATGCCTGGCTCAGCAGCTCCTTCCAGGATGCACATTCAACTGGCAAGCAATTGAGAGGAAATCAAAGCATGGAGGTAACTAATGCAGAGCACAGACGTGTACCTCCACTCACCCACGGGAGCTCAGAGGAGCATGAATTACTTTGAATGGGATGAAGAAGAGCCATGTGAAAATGATCAAGTGATTATCTAAGTAATACTGTCTGTCAAAATCTAAAATAAACTTTCTTTCCCATTGACCCAAGTTAAGTATTTAAATCAGATGAAAACTTTTATAGTCACATAAGAGACTTTCAATAGTATACACATTTCCTGTACTTTGAAAATCATTTCCAAATCAGTTGTAAGAGACTTGCAATATTAAAACAAGAACGAAATGATCATCTTTTTACTATACTCAAATGTCAAACTACGATGTGAAAGTCGGGCAACATGAGAGTGTTTCCTGGCATATGAGCACTCATTTATTATTTGGTAAACACCAAAAAGGCAACTGCTAAATACAAAGTCATTCCATAATCTTAAATTTGATAGAATTCCCTAAGATTAAGTCATGTTATCCACTAAACAAACTTAACTGAACAACTATGCTGCACACTTTACAAAGACCGGGAAATCACAAAAGGCAAAAGCGACCTAATTCCAGCTCCTACATGGTACAAGGACAGTGCAGTTGTCCCTTCTTCGTTTTGAGGGCTCAGATGCTGCCAGCAGCAAGGCAGAGGCACTGTGGGCGGCTGTGCACAGAGCTGTGCGGCAGAGGCGTGGTGGCAGTCAGAGGGCAGAGCAGACGCCTTCCCAGCAACAGCAGCCCTGCTCTGACGTAAGGCATGAATTGGTACAGTGTGTCACTCTCACCAAAAGTTTCAAAACTGTAAAAATCAATATTTCTCATCTTCTCTCAAAAGAGGCTTGCCTCTACATTCTTGTGCTTGGGATCTCCTTCTGACTCATAGCTCTAAGTGTGACAGTGATGACATTCCAAAGTTTGTATTCCCAACAAAGACGGTCCTTTGAATTTCAAGTTTACATATCCAGCTGACTAACAGATGGATGGCTAACAGAAACTTCAAATTAAACATGTTCAAAACTGGGCCCTGACCTTCCCTTGTGACACCAGCGGCTCCTTCATAGTCTTTCCTTTGAGCAATTCCAGTCACTGCGTTGTTCAGAGAAAGACCTTCCAGTGAGCCCTCAGCTCCTACTTTCCCTCCCTAGACCCTGTGAGCACAAACACACACACTCAAGTTCAGCCATCTCGCCACGGTCAAGTTCCTAGTGAGGTTCAGATGGCCCTTTCTTATCTCTGCGGGAACAGCAAACTCCTTTCTCTCTCTACCTAAAACTGCTACCAGAGTGACCCATTAAAAATGTTACCTCTTGCACACAGACCTCCAGGAATCCACATCAACAGTTGAACCTGCTTCCCTTCCAGTCACCCTTTTCCCCGATCCAGTCCCACGACTGTGTTCTCACACTGAGTCAGGCTTGCAGCTGCCTCAAGCCTTTGGCCTACTTAATCCCTTTACCTTTCTCATTCTTCCTCCAAGCTCCATAACTCGGTCCTTCAGTAACTCCCTTCCTATCATCCTCCTGGCACTTCCTGTCCATCCTTACAATTACCAGCTAACACATTACACATGTCACTTTTTTGACTGCCTAATCATCTGTCCCTCAGCAGAAGCTCTTACTTCCTGGAAATCAGGCATCTATGCCACTTGTGGAAAAGCTTGGATTTCCCTGACTGAGAAGGAGAGTATCTTGTAAGTAAGTACCCATTGAGTCTACAGAGATACGGAAGAAGGCAGAAGGCAGAATACTGGCAGAGCTCAAACGGTAGTGTGACTACAAAAAATATGTGGGGAGAAGGACCGAAGACGAACCGGAAATGCAGGAACGAGATCAAGAGGTCTTCAGAACCATGATAAACATTTAACTCACGGTTTTAAAACTGAAGAGTTACTGAAAAGACAGTAAGTCCCAGTTTATGTTTTAGACCACGGTCACTGATGCGGGAGAGGGACGGTGAGGAGCAGGAGGCCCCGCACTAGAGAAACGAGAGTGTTAACACCTGGGACATGAGACGGGCGCAAAGACAGGTTCTAGGATGCCTGAACACATGGCTGAGAATAAAAGAGAAATCCAAGTGTCCGTGCTCCAAGTGTCCCCATGTCCCCGAGGGTGTTTTACTGCGCTCTCAAGGTGGCCACCCCACTGCACACGAAGTACCGTCTGGCCACACTTTGCTTTGCGTCTGCTAAGATAAGGACAGAGCATTGTTCAGGTTTCGGGGCATATGTGCACACATCTTTTTAAAAGCTCTATTAAAGTTATGAGTTGATGTTTTCTTAATATAATCTGAATGCAAGACCTTTATGTGATAAAAGAATTACAAATATTCCTTCCTATTCTGTAAGCTTCCACGTTGTTGAAAAAGTTGAAAATGTTCTGACTTGAGAATTTTTACACTTGATAACATCCAATTAGTTAGTTATTATTTTTAGATTTAACTTTTGGTAGTATATCCAAAAATCTATTTCCAGATAAGAAGTTACAAAGATACACCATCATGTTTTCTGAGAAAAGCTGTGTGATTCTGGTTCCTCCTGAGAAAGGCCACTGATCCACTCTGAGTGATGCGTGTCTGTGCAGGCCCAACTCCCTCCTTCCAAATGAGGGTATCAAGCTGCACCAGCCCCATCACAAAGGTGTGTCCCAGAGCCTCAGTTTCAACGTTCTGGATAAGTGGATCCCAGTAACAACATGTCCCACCGGCTGACTGTGGAGTTAGCACCCAGACAACTAAACCTACCAGCTGCCACACTGACACTGCCAAAGACCTTATAACAATAATCAGGAACATGCCCTCAATGTCAGGACAGAACTGACAAGCTGAAATTAGGAATAAAAAGGAAGAGTGCCATGATGATGGAAATCTGCTCCCTCCCATGAATCACTGCTTTGGCATGCATACCTTATACTCTGAAAATCCTCTCCTGGTGAAAAACCCAAACTCTAGACTTGATTGGCAAGGAGGTACCTTAGAGAAAAGCTCACTTTGTACATTCTTGGAATAAATGTAATGCCTGTATCCAGAACTTCCAATTATTTGTGACGCGTACTGAGCAGGACAGGAGCCTGTGAACTCTGTATCAGGACTACACACCACCCACTAAGTAGTTTGGGCCCTACTGTCAGCAAACCACAAGCTTCAGAGATCTGTATTTATGTCACTTTCCCCACATCTGTAACTGTGTCCATACCACAGCTTTGGTCACTAAGTCTACGGCAGTACTGAAATGGGAAAGTGAGCATCTTCCTCATGACTTTTATTTTTCAAGGCTGTTTTGACTAATCAGGATAACTGCAATTCTTCAGGTTTGAGGACAGGCACTGACATTTTAAGAATGTTTCTAAGCCTCTCATTTCAAGCACAACATTTCATTCCCATATTAAAATTCTTTGTCAACGCTGGGTAGGCTAATATGCTGATCAAAACAACAGGCAGCTGAGGAACAGACGCTGAACGAAAAGCATACTGTTAGCACTCTATCTTCTGCCACCGCGTCAGCAAGCTGTAAAAACTGTACGCATACCCACATTGTATTTTACTGTAGTGCATCAGCAAACCAACTCTGTACCACCAGGCAGAAAATGAAATGGCCAATCAGCTTTGGAGACTTTTCATTTAATCGTTTTAAAGTGTCCAGTCAACAATACACCAAACAACACTGGTCAGATCAGAGTCTCAACTAGGAACATAAAGTATTAATTAGCTTAGACTTTCCCAAGTAAACCCCTAAGATTGCTCATTGACTTCTACGAGCTTTTTAAAAAGAGTGCTCACTGAAGACACACATAGATGTGTTACCTAGGAAAGGAATTCCTGCATAATAGCGAGAAGAGTGTTGAGGGACAGACATGATCTGTTCTGAAGACTGTCCTATAAACAAACACTTTCAAGAAAAGCTGTAAGAAAAAGCATTCCTCATCTGAATAACATTCAGTGGAACTTTTCCAAATAAAGTAAAAGAGAAAAATAGACATAAGATTTATTTATTCTATTCCAAATTGTCCAGGTCTACTATCATCAAGATTCATGACCCCACTGGCAATTATCTTGACTTACAGGGTTTCAAAATCTTAGTTTTATAGTCCATACATGTGCAAAGAGACAGCCCAGGGGTCTGAAATCCTCCATCTCTAAAAATAACCTAGGTGTACTGTCTAAAGGGAAAAACCCTCAACCTCTAATAAATTCCTGAAGATAGCCATACTGGATAGTCACATATTAGACATTAGGTCCATACCTAAATAGACACAAGATTAATATTCTACATTATTATTTAAAATTAAATAGGAAAATAAACCATTCTCACTATATAGCTGCCAAACCCAGCCTATAAAATGGTACTCTGAGAGAATTAAAAATATGTGGATGTCTCACATTTTACGCATGAAGGAACACAATGAAAAGAAAAGGCCAACAAGTTTTTCAGCAGCTGGAAATGTTAATTTAATTACTGAAAAGAAATCATGCAGAGAAGCTAGCTATAGAACATAATTTTCAAAGCATAGAGGAAGTTATATAAAAATATCAATAATATTTTAGTACCTAGTGTAGTTGTAATCCCAGACTTCTAGAATGTACGGATAATATCTGATCAGAAAACATCTGCATAAAAATATTAGCAGTCCAATAATATCAAAACTCTTAAAATATATTTAAATATACAAGATGTGCCAGTATCCTAATAATGTTGAAAATGTATTTTAAATATTCAAGCAATAAAAACAGTACTATTCATTTTTAATTTGTGATTAAAGATAAATACTACAAAGTCTGTCTGTCTGTCTAAATGAATATGCTAAAGTTCCTGTGAAAAACATAGCTGGGGCTGAAAAGACGGCTCGGCTGGCCAAGGCTGAGAATGGACACAGGCCCCACGTGTGAGCTTGTGCAGCAGTGCCTCTGTCACAGGAACAAAGAGGGGCCGACCCCAGACCCACCGTGCAGGCAGCCTGGATGCCCTGAGGAGCTCCAGGGCTGTTGCCAGAGTAAGATGGAGAGCATCAAGGAAGCGGCAACATCGGCCTCAGCTTCACGCGAGCGCGAGCACCCGAGGGCCACGTGCCCTAATACACACCTACACACGCCATTCACACAGCGGTAATGAAGTATTTTCCTAACGAGTATACCATATAAAAGGAATTATGATTTTATTAATTAAATCAAGCAAATTAATTGGCCACATGGTATGTAGTTCCACTGAGAAGTGGAGTTCCAATGAGAAGTGAGTTCCAATGAGTTCCAATGAGAAGTGAGTTCTATAGCATAATAAATGAAATTCAAAGCAGTATTGTATAAAAGAACATCACGAAACTCTTACAGAGATGAATTCTAAATTAAATTGGCTCTGAAAAATAAAATCATTAAGTGATAAATTTTATTACATCTATTTTGCAGATGTATACAGGTTATGCAGAATGAAACTGCAAGAAACAATTTTTTTACAAAAACTTTGTCTTAAAATGCATGTATTCATGCATATACCCTATTTATAAGGTCCACCGTTGCACATCGTGTTATTTATAATTCACTTCCTGTTTACAGCTTTAAAAAAAAAACACTTTAAAAAAAGTCGAGATGTATACCTGATTGGTGCTTATGACATTAATAGAACATCAACACAAAACAAAACAAAAAAACGATGTCATGGAAATGATAAAAAGCGAAGAACCACAAAGATGTACCCTCAGAGCAACACGTCAGCAGTGACTGATAACTGAGTCCTAGCAGCATCTCCACTAGCAGAGGCTTCGTCCGCATATACAACAGCGTCTCTGTTTGTAAGAAAGTAACCAGCAGCGCAAAAAGTTCAGAAAGTTAATTTAAGGCCAAACTATGGATGACCTTTACACTATATTCACTAGTCTGTACTGGGATGGTTCCCATTGCTTATAAACCACCAGAAAAACATTTGAGCTCATCTATTTTTCAGAGAGAAAGAGCCTACACTACTTGTTACATGTCTTCCATTTCCCACAAGTGTTCTTGCCAAATCTTCTATTTCATCCTGTTTAGTCATTTATATGTCTATGAACCAGTCTTTCCCCTTAGAGTTCACGTCTGTTGCACATGTCCAGGAGGAGCTCCTAAAATAAGCAGTGGCACAGGATGCCCAACACAAAACACGGCCTCTCAGGGACGACAGAATGAGAGCTGCAGGCTTAGCAAGACGACTCAGCAGGCAGAGGACCAGACCTCCAAACACAGAAAACCACAACACACAACAGGAGACCTGCCCACAGAGGGCTGAGTGCTTTACTAATTTTTCTGTTTGAGAAACCATCAGACCACAGAGCCATTCCCATCATCAAAAGCAAATCAACAAAACACAGAAGGTACTATGAGCAAATGGCAGCTGAACTGGTACTGAACCAAGAGGGCTTTCCCAGAATCCTCCATGATTTTCACAAACTTAATTTCTAAGATGAATAGCTTTAGATAACACTGTCACTCTGTTCAAGTAGCTGATTACCATCTACAACAGGAGCGACCTGACTGACACCAAGCACACAGGAGCATCTTACCTCAAATTCTGCATGTCTGTGAATGTCCTCTGCTCTCTGCCTGCTCAGGATAAATTCAGCTTCATTTGCTACTCTTACTAAATGGTCCTTCATTGTCTGGCTGAGTAACCTGTAAGAGATAAACATTGTCACATCAATACATCATTATGTATTTGATATCATGGTCAGTCAGGGCTCAACAGTGGGAGCTTTTCTTCTCTTGATGAAAAGGAATATTTAATCCCTTGTTCTTACCTCACACATAGTGAGGTATCGAAAATATTTCACTTTAGTAAGTGGAAGAACGCAGCAGCAGCAAGGGCTTACACTCTGGACACAGTGGATGGGTTTGTTTCACACTGGCCAACCAAAGAAAGCAACTGATAACTCCACATTAAAGCTGTTTCGGGAAGAGTGGGTGTTGGTGACTTCTGTCCTAGTCCATGACATCAGGGAGGCTGAGCTGTAAGAGTGTGGGCCTAGTAGGAATCAGGTTGCCAGAACTGTGCCTTTAACTGGATTTTGGAATTTCAGTCTTTCCTCTCATGTTTCTTCTGTAGACACTCTCACCATGGTGTAGTGTCTGACCAATAGCCAGGATTGAACCCTTTGAAACTATGAACAAAGAGATGAGCTGCATGGACCAACCAAATGGGTACTGTGGTTACATCATGGCAGCGTTAACACGTCATGGCAGCCAATATCTAAGGAGGCAAAGAGCCCCAAGGAAAAAGCACACAAAGGCATTCAGCTTTTCTCATTCAAAGGTAACACTGCAGAAGCAAAACAAAGCTATCAGCAACCTCACAGACCTAAAGAGACCAAGACAAGAAAACACTCTGACAAGATGGAGGTGTGTTGAGTCCCAGGCTTTTAGCAGAATTACAAGCTTCCTCAGAAACTAGAGTAGACCTGGAATCAAAAAACTGAAAAATATTTCAAAAAAACATTACAGAAATGAACATGTTCTTCATTCAATTCCAAAATGGAAATACAATTCTCAATGTTGCTTTTTTAGTGGTAACTATAAAATGAAAGCTTTAATTAGCTGTCATACAAAGAGAAAAAGTAAGCAAAACTTTCAGCATGGTCAAAATAAGAGGGATTATGAAGAGCCCCTAAGGAATACATGCAAGGGAGGACAAAGTCTGAGGTCATTACAGCGGCATAATTCCAGTCAAGACGCTGTCACCAACCTCTGCATCCTTGTTGGTCAAGGAGCTGCAATCATAAAAAAAAAAAAAAAAAAAAAAAA
>NW_026596244.1:13936138-13952160 GCF_907164565.1 Psammomys obesus | reverse complement strand
AAAAAAAAAAAGGAAACAAAACAAAGAAAAAACCTTCTATGGTTCACACATCCTATAAAACGCCAGTCACTGTTCCCCTCGCCAGTCTTCTCTGCATTTATAAAGTGCCTACCTAAGAGACCTAGATGTCAGCAGAAAACAATAACACATTCCACATTTTTATATGTGGTAAAATATGGTTGATTCTATGGATCTTAAGTTCAGGTAACACCTGGTTACACCATAATTACTCCCTAATCTATACATCGTTAACTTAATGTACTAAACAGTATTGATCTAAGAATGAAAACAATAAAGCATGTGTGTAGCATGTTCAAGATCTTGGGTTCAATCTCCATCACTAGAAAAACAAACGCTACAACTCTGGCATAGCACTTTTGTGCTTCATCCAAACTACTGGTTAAAAAAAAAAATAAAAGGATTAACACCATAACAAGGTAGCTAGGTGTGGTAGTGCATGCCTTTAATCCCGGAACTTGGGTGGCAGAGGCAGGTGTGAGTTCAAGGTTAGCCTCCTATACAGTTCCAGGATAGCCAGAGTTACACAGAGAGGTTCTGTCTCAAAAGATTATATATATATATATATATATATATATATATATATATATATATATATATAATTTATTTATATAAATATATTTATTTATATTTTATTTATTGTATATTTATAAATATATATTTATATATTTATTTATTTATATGTATATAAATATATATTTACAGATACATACTTATAGTTTGTGATAAAGTCTTCAAAAGACGCAAACCTACATGAGGGCCTTGCCAATGCTCAAAGTGTTCAAGAAGATGCAAACATTCTTAGTCATGCAAATAACTTTCATGTAAATACAAACAGAATAAAGAAAAAGCACCTACTTGTTCCTTCTATAAGCAGCTCTTGTCCGTGACTACCCAAAAGGGTCCGAGAAAGGAAAGGCGCAAAGTCCACAAAAATCTCTCGTAGCAGAGGAGCCGCTTTCTCCAGTGCATGCTCCAGCCGTTCTGTGATGCTAACAGAGAGATATTGACAGTTAGCAGCTCCATAGTGTCTAAAGTGAAATCCACTTTCATAAAAATGAAAATGGCCAAAAGATGCAGTATCATGTCCAATAACTTGCTACCTAAAGCCTGAGCAGCCAGAGCTTCCACAGCAAACCGTCAGCAGCAGGCTCACAATGGTACCCCACTTCCATTACCAACAGAGCCCTCCTACTGAGAATATCAGACAACTCCTCAAAGACTGCTCTCCACACACCTCCTCCCAGGTACCCCGCCTCACAGAACCATCCAAGCCTCTGTGATTCCACAACACACACCCTTCCAGACGTGCCGGCTGCCCTGTGGAGACAGGGCTTGGCAGCTGCACTAACAAAAACCAAGGATTCTCTGCCTACTTGGAATACTGTGGTTGAAATAAGTATAAACTTTAAAAGTAAACTTTTAAACACACATTCCAAATTAAAACTGTAAATAAAACTCCATATAGGATACAGTATTAATGTGGCCATGGCTAGATAGCACTACTTAAACACTTCTGAAGAAAAAGAACAATGCAGTCCTAGCAACTTACACTTATCTGAAATATACATCATAAGCTCATAAAACTGTGTCATATATGTCGCATTTTTACTACAAATAGATAATCTTCATAAACATTCTACAACATGATAGTTTGAAATAAATCTAAAGTATATGGGGAAGAAGGAGAGGGTAGGTCATGAAAAACAAAACTTTCAGAATCCAAGTGAGAGTTTAAATACCTCATGTGCGCAACTGGGTCTTGTGGAACAGAGCCAACCGCTGGCACTGAGGGCAATTTTGCATTAGATGACCTACTTCCTGTAAAAGAAAAAAATAAGAATTTGAGAGTAATTTTCTGGATCTCCTTTCAGCAGCCCAACGTGTATTACAGTGCATTTTTAAACACGGCTCACTCGTTAGATAAAGCCCAAAAACTAAAGTTTTTATTTAAATGTAGAGCTCTTCATAAGGTCAGTCTGCTAGGCAATCCTCCTCCGAACGTATAAAAGAAGCAGACAAGAAGGATAAAGTCTGATCCACTGAGTAAGCTTCAGAATTCCCTTTATTTAGCAGCAGCAGAAACAAAGGAACAAGCAGAAGCTCTCTTTTCACTGAGGTAACACAGAAGATAGAGTCCCGGATTTAGCTGTAAACAGCTGTAACACTATCACCAAGAGCCTAACCTTTTACCCAGAGTCTAGCATAGCAGGCCATCCACGAACAGGCGAGGAACAATTCTACATTATTTCAGGGCCATCTGCACTTCCTCATGAGTCTTCATTATAACTGCAACAGGACTTGTGTTGAGAACACTTACTTCAATTGATGCTTTCTCCCCAGCACCACAGAGTATGAGATAGCGGCAAAGGCACGGACCTTTATGAGGAGCTCACACTTGGTGGCAAAGCCACACTGGAGGACAGCAGGGCACGCCCGCTGGGCAAGGAGAAGGTGGGATGTAGCCTGTTCCCCAGCCTCTAGGACACTGACAGGGAGGACAGCAAGAGGCCATGGTGTGCACTGCATGCGCCAGCCCTGCCTCCTCTTTTCCAGCTGATTTTCCTAAACAGGGCTCATGTGGCTCTGGCTGTCTGCAAGCATAGAGTGTAGCCGGGAATAACCCCAAGCCTCTGACCTAGCACATGCAGCCCACCCTACAAATGCAGGTTGCAGCTGTGCACCGCCATGTCTGGCTCCCACGGACACTTTAAGCTATTTCTGGCTCTCACACCCCACCTTTTAAAGAGCAGAGCCCTCACCCTCCCAATCCCTACCTCTAGCAGCTGGAGAGTCGCCACGTGTAATTGAAGAGCTTCTTTAATGTAACCACAGATAGAACTCCCCTAATCATCCCAACTCCTGGACTTGAACATGACAATTTTCTCACCATCCTTCTCTTTCCTATCATTTTATTCTAGTGTGTGTCCAATCTTTTCAGTTATGTTCCTATATAATCTTAAATGCTTACATCTTAATACTGTTAACAACCAATTCAATCCTTTTATTGTATAAAGTGTTCAAAATGTTTTATCCTAAGCAAAAGTCATTGTCTTTACATTATCAAGAAGTAACTGCTCATAAATTTTACCTGAGAAGAGAATATGCAGGGAAACTATCCTGACAGAGCTAAAAATGGATAGGAACCAAAACGCATAATGGCAAGACATGAAGAACTAAGTCCAAAAGACTAAGCTGGAAAAGTAATTCTGAGGTATGAAGAATCTTAAAACTCTCAAGAAAGTAAAAGAAAAAAAAAAAGTTTCTGCGTAAGAATCAAAATATACAGGATTAAACTGTCAGTCAATCTGGAATGGAAACAAGAGAGTCATTGCTATGTAGCCAGCACGAGGAGGGAATGCACGGCATGAGCCAGTCAGCATGGCACTGAGAAGAGAGGTGGCCAAGTGCAGGTGGGCACACTGCCGACAGTGGCAGGCCATTTGCCAAGTCTCCACTCCTAAAGATGGCAACCTACAAGGTGCCAGGCCAGTGTGAGGGTAAACAGAGACAAAAGTCCAGCAGAACCCTTCACAAGGATAGACCAAAAAAATTAGCACGCACATGAGGCCTTACAAAACACATACACACACACAGCTGAGAAACAGAACTCTGAAATCTATGCACTATCAGAAGGTGAATATGTGTGATCTGCTTCTCAAACCTCAGGCTTCAGTATCCCTACAGGACAAAACTGGTATCACCAGAAAACCAACAGAAGAATAAATAATAAAGGCCTGTCTAAGACGTAGAGGAAGTGGCTAAAACAATGAGAAAGGAAGAGCCTCCAGCATCAGGGGCTAGCCTGCTTCTGTGAGCCTCGCCGTGTTGTTAAGGGTGCACTGACATCACAGCTAGTGAGTACATTCTCTTGTTCAGGGTAAACAGTTTCTGAGCACAGGCACCCTGTGACCATGAGAGATCTATATAGAAATCAACACCGCTGTGCAATCATGTCAAAACACAAACAAAAACACAAACTCCGCCCAAAGAAATAAAATAATCAAACAGCCCAAGCCATACAAAAGACAACCATTTCTTTATGAGTGATAACTGTGGCCTAAGTTTTCTCTTCTTCCAGGTATCATTACAGTAGCTGACCAGAGCAAAACACTGTGACTTTCACTTCTCAGGGCTTTTAACCTAGAAGCTCCGTTCCCTTCTCCTACGAGGCCCTGAGCCCAACCTCTCATCCTAGCATAAACCTGAGACTGGTGAGCCACAGACCCCACTGTGTGCTTTCCCCAACACTGCACAGGCTCAAACCAACTCGCCCGCCAAGAGTCATGGCTGCATCCAGTTAGAACACACTAACAAACACTTTCCACGAGGTCAGGCCGCATAGCGAGCTGGGAAAGACAGCAGTCCTCCCTCTGGAGAGCCTCTGTCTCGGCCTCCTGTACCCAGATGAGCTCCCTTCCTCACACAAGCTAAGTGGGAGTCTACAGGCAAATGCATCCCTATCCCCACCAGCTACCTTCCTCACAGGAAAACTGGTTCCTGAACTACTGCTGGCCCCTGAATTCTGTTACAAGTGATTAATAAAACATTTCTCAAGATAGGGTGTAGAGGCATATGCCTGTAATCCCAATACTTTGGAGCCTGAAGCAGGAGGATTACAAGCTGAAGGCCAGCCTGTGCTACAAGTGAGATATTATAAATAATGTACTTTAGTATTCTTCAGCATCGTTTGATAGGTGGCAGAATTTTAAAGACTACATCCTTTGAATGCATCAGCTGTTTTTGCTAAAATTCACTGTTATTCCTAAATGTTTATGACACTGATAAAGAGAAAGACAGAAGTACCTATCTAAAATGTAAGTAACAAATCAAAAAAAAATATTTAGGCAAAAACTATACAGCAAGATTAGCTTCTGACTGTGTTAATTGACCCTGTTTGTTAATTTGTTTACTTACTTTAGTTTGGTGGTGATGGTGGTAGTGGTGGTTTGTGGGGTTTTTTCCACACAGGGTTTCTTTGAGGATCTCTGGCTGTCCTCAAACTTGCTCTGTGGATCAGACTGGCCTTAAACTCAGAGATCCGCCTGCCTCTGTCTTTGCCTCCCAAGTGCCGGGATTAACGGTGTGTGCCATCAAAACCCCTTGGTCCTGTTTTTAAAGTGTGATGCTAAGGACTGAACCCAAGATTGTCCCCCAGCTCTGATTCTAATTCTGATGAGCTGAAATACATTTTTTACAAATGAGACAGGATCTGCCTCTCTGGCTTACTGGAGGCTTCCTGCTTGCAAGGCAGAGCTGCTCCACCTGGCTCCAAATGTGATTTCTCCAACAGTTGGAATCTGGGTTCAGTTGAACTTGGGATGCCCACAAAGAAGAGCCATTTGTTTGTTTCCTTTCTGCTAGGGCAGCCTGCGGGTGTACACAGTCAGTGTGCCAGCTAATGGTGAGGAGGAGCAAGCACTACAGTGCTATCACTGCTGAATGGGTGCTGTGGGGGATCAGACAGCCCTTCAAAATACGTGAATGCAAAAGTCAAAGCCTTAGTGAGCACAGCCAGGAGACCTGAAAATCACTCAGCAGGTTCGTATTGCCTTGCACTGGGAAGCCCCTCATTGTGTCTGCCGGCTGGGTCTGGCAGGACTGTGCCCAGCCACCGCCAGCACAACCACGCTCCATGTGGAGCACAGCCTCCTGTCTGCCTTGCTCTGGGGGCTCATAACTGAGACGCACCTCCACTCTGTCACAGCCACCGTGTGGGGGGCTGATTAAACTGAGACGCACCTCCTTCTGTCACAGCCACCGTGTGAGGAGAAGGCGATCTGCCCACAGCTACACGTACATGAAGCTACAGGTCACTCAGCATAATACTGTGTTGCTGCATCCTTCCCTTCAGACCACACCGTGAAGCTCACTCCCATGTGAGGGCCTTCGCACGCTGTTTCTTGGTCCTTAACAATAAGCAGAATTATCTCCCTACATTCTTTCTTTTTAACACTCATACACATAAATCTTTTTTGTTTGTTTTGTTTTGTCTTTATGAGACAGGATTTCTCTATGTAGTCCTGGCCTCCTGAAACTCACTTCGTAGACCAGGCTGGCCTCAAACTCACAGAGATCCACCTGGCTCTGCCTCCCAAGTTCTGTGATTAAAGTGTGGCCTGGCTGCAGAATTTTATTTTTAAGAATAGGAATATTATTTGTTCCAAACAAAACAATGACAAAAATTATTTCCTAACACTGCCCTTGGGGGAAAAAAAGGCCAATTTTCATTCCTAAAAGTAAAAAGAACAAAAGAGAATTTAGAAAATGTTCTTTTGATTCACAGAACTTGGAGCTCAAAAGATGGCTCAACAGTCAAGAGCACTTGCTTCTAGATGACCCCCAAGTCTGGGTCCCAGCATCGGCCTCGTCTACACCTGCAGCCCCACCTGACCCTGCTTCCAGGGCTTTGGCACTCTCTTCTGGTCCCCACAAGGACCAAACACATCATACCTGGCCTACACACACAGATACATATAGAAATAAAAACAAATATTTTAGTCACAGGACACTTGCACAACAATGATTAAAAATAGCCAGCAATATTAAAAAGAAATAGAAAATTGAATCAGATGAAGAACTACTTATACCAATAATATCACATGACTGTGTCCTTCAGGCCATCAGAAAAATATGTAATTGTACATTTAACTGAAACATAAATTCATGATAGATTTGTTTCAGATTAACATTAAACATTCCCAGCAGATAATCACACACGGAGAGGCACAGGCTGCTGCCACCATGTAGAAGGCAGAGACCTGTGCTCTCCTTGTCTGACAACATGGCTCCTTCAGACGCTTTCCAGACATCTGTAAACGCACCCTTCATCTAGCACCCACGCAGGGAGTGAAGTATTGTCAAGTTCCCTAAGGATCTAAGTACCTGACGCAATAAAGAGCCATCAAATCAAGTGGCAAGTGCTCACCACTGAGCACTGCTGTGCTGCACCTGCATACGCGTGACTCGCGTGGACGTGTGCGCTTCACAATTTGTCTCTCTGCAAAGGACAGTCTATACACCCAATAAAAATCCACCCAAAAGAAATAGAGCTTTTTCTATTGACCAAACAAGGAGAAACCTTGTCATCGTAATGTTCTATACAACAAAGACTGATGCTACATTTTGCGAATTAGTAAGCACTCAGTATACAAATTACTGAAGAATATTGTACTTGGTTCCACTGCTAAATTAGTTTCAATTCTGTTTCATTATTTATACATTGCAACACCATAGAAAAATATGATAGCATATTTTAAGAATACTGCATATTAACATACAACACATTATAATACAGCAATTAAATATTTGCTGATGAATAACTTTAAATTTTCCAGATTTTTAAACAGTTACTTAAACTTAGTTTCCTCTTTTACTTTCTTGGAAAACAAAAGGGTTGGACATCTTCTCTTCTGATGCTTATCTTGTACCTCTCTTGAAGAGATGTTGCAGCCAGGCAGTGGTGGTGCATGCCTTTAATCCCAGTACTCAGGAAGCAGAGGCAGGTAGATCTGTTGTGAGTTTGAGGCCAGCCTGGTCTACAGAACTAGTTCCAAGACAGCCAGAACTCTGTTACACATAGAAACCTTGTCTGGAAAACCAAAAGGAAAAAGAAAAAGTTGCCAGTGTTGACACAGAAAAAATCTAGAGAGGCTAAGGTATAAATATTCCGAGCAAAATTTTAAATCTCAATACTAAAAAGTTGAATTTATATTTAATAACATATGGCTATAAAATATAAACATGAAAACTGCCATTTTTAAGCTAAATTACAAAATTATTATAATGGTAATATTTCAAAAGGAAAACCTGAACAAACTTTAATTCCACTTCTGGGTCAATCTATCCAGTCTTAGCTATTCTTTGAGCATACTACATATAAACTTTAGACGGTCTTTTTATATTAAAAGTTCCAAATATTTTAAACCTTCTTGCTATAAACTCATATTGTGCATTTTATGTTTCTATAGTTTCTTTCAATTCCTATTTGTATCTATGTATTGTATGTCAAACAACTCTTTATTAGCCAATATCGTATTCCTGAATTTGAGCAGTGCTTTTTCTTGTTGTGGTTTCTCTCTCACTACAAAATTAAGTCATACAAAGGTGGCAGGGTGAAGTCCCAAGAGGATGTGATTAACTATAAATTTACACATCGAATAACAACCCAAAGCCAGGCAGGTGTGGCTGTGCACACAGCCAGTCCAGAACTCAGGAGGTAAAGGAGAGGGTACACTCAGGTCTACAGTTGGCCTATACTGCATTAAGGCATCTTAGCTCAACCTGGGCTGCACAGCAACATGTTGGACAGAGAACAGGAAGGAGGGGATAGAGAGGATAAGAGAGAGAGAGAAAACGAACTGCTCTGCTTAGAATATGGTAACAATAATCAGTTCATCCATAAATCATTTTCCCAAATTCTACTAAAAACAAGAGAAAAAAATATAATTCAATGTTTGTTCATTTACTTATTTGAATATCTTATTTTAAATGGCAAAAAACCTCAGTCAAGATGTGCACCCAATCTACCAGTTTCAATCACTGAATAGAAGAAAGAACTTTTTGTGGAGTCAGGATTCCAGGTGGAAGAGTAGCTCCAGGGCACAAACACAGCACAGATATTAGCAAATAATCAATAGTGGTTTTGTTAACAGAAGGACATTAGTAAACAACCAACAGTAAAACACAAAAAAGCACAAAGATTTCTAAAGCATCTTACAAAGTTCTTGTTTTTATCAGAAAATCCTCAGATTTTTTGAACAAGGATCTAAAACTTCTGTGGACATTGTTGCCACCTAGCTCACCTGGAGACTCTCCCCCGACATCTGAGGCTTGGGTGGAATCTCCTGACGAAACTACACTGACAGCGTGGGCGGGTGCACTTGTGTTAAGGGTGGAAGGTAAGACTGCTGATTTTTTTGTTGCAATGATGACACTTCTGTAAAAAAAAAAAAAATTCATATAAGTTACATTAATTACATGCATTTCAAAACAAAAAGAGCTAATTTTCATTTTCTTTCCTACCATATCTTGATGTATTTTTTGAAATATTCTTAAAACTTAAAATCTCTTCAATGCTGTCTATATTTATATACCTTTTTCTCTTTTAGAGAGGGAGGGAGGGAGGGAGGGAGAGAGGGAGGGAGGGAGGGAGAAGGAGAAAGGAAGGGAGAGAGGGAGAGAAGGAGGGAGGGAGAAAGGGAGGGAGGGAGGGAGGAGGAGAAAGGAAGGGAGAAAGGGAGAGAAGGAGGGAGGGAGGGAGGGAGGGAGGGAGGGAGGGAGGGAGGGAGGGAGGGGAGCCAGCAAGCACAGCCAAAGCACAACCTTGGCTGCCATCCTCAGGCATCAAGCACCTTGTTTTTGAGAACGGGTCTCTCACTAGGCTGGGCTGGCTGATTGGTGGCATCACCTGACTCTCTTCCCAGGGGTGGACTCACAGCATCACTTCACAGGTAGGTTGTTTGTCTTTAGCCTGTACATATGCCTGTGTACTGTATGTGTGGCTGATACCCACAGCAGCCAGAAGTGGGCACTTGGTCCCCGGAACTGGAGTCACAGACAGTTGTGCCACAGTGTGGATGATGGAAATCCAACCCAGAATCTCTGGAAAAGCATCCAGTGGTCTTAACCTCTGAACCATCTTTCTGACCCCCTTCGACCCTTCCTCCAACACATACAGCTCTTGAAAACATTGTTTAAGAGGCTCACACCCACCCAGGTCCTCTGGCTCCCATAGCAAACTCTGTACTAACAGCAGGCCTCCTCATCCTCATTATTTTTAAAACTAAGACAATGTCCCAGGAAAAGAATCGACTTTATAGTCTTAACCAACATTTATATTAGAATTTTTTAAACTAATCATCCTGAATTTTCTAGTAAGCATAACAAAAGAGAATTTGGAAGCGGGTAGAAAGAACTTTGGAATTGAAGAAAACAAGAAATTACTTTTTTTTTTTTACTCTCACAACTGATGCAGAGAACTTAGTATGTTTCAATAATGATTCTAAAGCACTGCTAACTAGAAATCATACAACCTTAACTATCTTAAAAGATAAAACAGTATCTACATAAGTCATGGATACATGTATATAGCACATAAAACAATACTTTTTGAGTATATCACATAGAAAACAATAGAAAATTTTTTAAAACAGCAAAAGTACCAAATAACCAATTGATATACCAATTTATTTATGATATACCAATTTCAATTAAAGTGCAATACTTTATACTAAGAGACTAACTAAAACACCTTGTTAGACATAACTTAAAAGGCATTTTAATTGAAGCTAGCTCCATAAACATGCAAAGCCCCAGTTAATGAGGTAAAAGGACAGCTGATATATAATGTACTCCCGCAGCAGCTCTTACTTTTAATTACCTGGTATTAACCATAAGCTTAAAGTCTTCAACATTCAATTTATCTAATCACATCTTTCGTTGACAATACTGTAAGCTGAAAGTATTCCCTTAATAGCCTTAAAGTATTTGCTTTTTAAACAAAGTTACTCAGGTACTTTATCCTAATGAATGTATCCATATTCTCTAAAGCATGTAATTCCCTTATTGTAAAAATATACTTCTGTTGTTAGAAGAAGAACAAAGTGAAATAGGTTCCGTTTTACTCCAGTGGCTATCATTCCTGGCAAACACTGTTGTCTTGTGCTGGGCAAGGATTATTCAATGTACTTGGGGTAGCTGGTGTCACATCATTATAGGGGTGACTGCCAATGTTAACTATATACTAAAAAATAGAAGCAACAGCCACCTGAGCCCCCAATCCAAAATGGTGTGCTTAAATCATGGCAGCTTGTGCCAGATGAAGATCACTGACTTAACGCACATGCGGCCTCGTATGTGTGCACACACATGGAAACACACATGTGCTGGTGGTGCCCTCAGAAAACAACGCAAATATAATATGTGCTTGCATTTCCTACTCTTGCCAGAAATTAAAATGCTAACATGAAAGAAGATTTTCTCTGCTCTAACAATTAGGGGGAAATGATAAATATTAATAATTCACTTTCATATTTGCCCACTAAAGAACCACCACAACTTGTTTTGTGCACACACAGATATGCACTGATGGGAGAAGAACATTTAGATTAGTGAATTGTAGGCAGGCCGTGGTACAGCAAGCACTTTGTCTAATATGTCTGAGGTCTGTTGTTTAATCCACATCAGTGAAAAAAAAAAATCTATTTCTATAAAGAAAATTTAGGCATACATTTACCCTATGACCCAACTTTGCCCAAGAAAATATAAGTATGCAATAATACAATTATGCTTGCAAATTCTTTAGAGTCACTGGATAAAACTGGAAATTGCTCAAATGTCCTTCATGCAGAAAAGCAAAGTTTTGAAAGGGTGAGAACTTACATAGAATTGTCATGTAACAATACGACACAGATCAGCAGCATGAAGGAATCTCAAAGATATTACGTTAAATTAAAAATCTATGTTCAAGAACATACTCTTTACTTTTTTTACTTAAAAAGCTTTGGAGACGGCAAACTAAAAACTGGTTTTGTTAAAATTGCCTCTAGGGACAGAGACAGGCTCGGGCGGGAAGGGGGCTCCTGACTGACGTTCTGCATCATACAAGTCCATATGGTCAAAGCTCATCATACTTGTTCCTTGTCACGTACAACCCTTACCTGCCCACACTGCTCAAACCAACAAAATCTTGATCTCGTTTTCAAACACTTACCACGCTGTCAATATTACTTTCAGTAGTGAAAATGGCATATTCTTTTATTCAGTTCAGTAAATATTTATTGCCCACAGTTTGGCACATATTCTCAAAAATTTATAGCTCAATTTGAAAAACAGCATTAAGGTATAACTGGAGGAGAAAACACAAAAGGTAGCCAGAGCCAGACCCCTGACTTCCTGCTGCTGTACCGTCTTGTCCTCACCTTCACAAGTCCCAAGATTACAGACAGGTGCCACCAAACACCTCTTGAAAACATTTCTTAATTCCTTAAGGCAAGCCCAGAAAGGTGAAATAATTCGTCTAAATAAATTTCGGAATGCACCACAAATCTGCATATGCCGAAAATCAGACTGTGATTTCAGCCATTACCTCACAATGAACTGTTCTTAAAGCTGTATTAAACGATAATTCACACACCGTCTAACTCATGCACAAAAAGCATAGAATGAAATGATCTTCAGTATGCTAACTTCTCCAGCTATCATAGTTATACTAACTCTCAAATGTCTATATTATGCTCATCTACACAGATCACATAAATGGCTTTCAAGATAAAAATTATGCATATACTACCATTAACTTACAAAACTATATCGGATAACAGGCAGGAAAATGAGGCTTTATTTCAATCTTGATAGGGGAGAGCGGGAAGCTCGCCCGTCACGACTTCCCCACACTGGGGGAAGTGCCAGGGGTCAGCACATCTGGAGCGCAATGGACAGAACCGGCCCCGGAAAACCACCTTCGTGTTCATGTTTTCTCCCCTGCTGTTTATTCTAACTATTAATTACTACACACAAAAATAAAATTAATAATTTCTAAATCCACACCCTGATTCAAATCAGTTCTAAGATGTAACATAATGCTGCTACAGCTCTGGGCCAGATGGACTTGAGAGCCAAAGTCACGTGACCTAATTAAAAATGCAGTAAACAGTATGCATACATGGGATATTCTCGTTTTATTACCACAGTAAGCTCTCACTGCACAGACTAAAAGCTTCAGCAGAAGAGATGCTTAGCCCATTATGCTCATCCTGGAGATACAAATCTAAACTGAGTAAGCATGTCCTACATTCTGAAGAAAACTAAAAATTTAAACTTAACCACCTTTCAGAATTACCTATACAAGAACAGAGCAGTTTGTATTCTCTTTGGTAAAAGAAACAAAGAAAATGCAACATGCCTGAGGTTTTTGTTTTATTTTATTTTGTTTTACTCTTCCATCCCCAGCTCACTGCTTTCCTCTTGTGCTGGGTTTTCAAGCCGTGACCTTGCACAAACTGAGCAAGCCCCACGTATGAACTACACCTTAAGCTCTAAGTTTCCACTTAAAACATAAACTCAAAATCTGTCCTAATGCTTAGGACACAAGTAGTCATCTGAATTTTGAATAATGTCAGTTTTAACTGAAGTACTTCCCTTTCTGTCATAAAGAATGTAGAAGGCAGATAACCAGCTTGCTTTTCAAAATATCAATTAAAACACAGGTATTAACGTGAAAGTTCTGCTTATAGGCTTTCTTTATGAACTCCCTAACATTACCAAGTATTTAGAATACTTAGCAATTTTCCATTGTACAGATTTTAAGTACTTTTTATAGACACGCTCATATCAAGTGAAAACACATTTGTTTTCTTGTCATTTTTCCTAAACTAGGGAGTTTCACAGTTCTCTCAATTAGTAATAAGCACAAATAAAAAGTTTTACAACTTTCATTTCAAAATAGTATCAGTTCAAAATATCACAAACCTTCACATTACTGTTTTATTTAACATGGAAATGGTTCACTAACGAAAAAGAAAAAACTACTTTAACTGAGTTCTTTAGTCCCTAAAAATTCATTTGAAAACACAGAGCAGCCCTTGAACTTTATCAAGATAAATCCCTGGCACCCATTAATCGCCAGGGAGGATCTTCAGATGAGATAAGAGCAGGAATCTTGGCATGGGAATGCGCACCAGCACCCTCCCTTTTAAAGAGACTGGAGCAGGCAGCCTTTCAGCAAGGTTCACTCATGGAGCTGTTACTCTAAACTTCCCAGCAACTGCTTGGGAGCTGATAATTCTTAAGATATGAGGAGAGCTCTGATTTCTGGCACAGCATTCCTGAGATAAATACATGATCAGAGGGGTGCTTTCAAAGTCCCAAAGACACTCCATCGGCTTAGAGCTGAAACCAAAAAGTCTTTCAAAAGGTGTCTCTTGCTAAGAGAAAAGACAGGGAGAGAGAGAACAGTTTGTACTCCATCAGACAATATGTCAAATGCATACCAGACAAGTTAAGTTCCACAGAACGTCCAGAAAAAAGCTACCACCAAAAGCACTGGTTTTTTCTTACTTTAACAAACCTTTTAAAGTGCAGTACCTAAGCAGTATTCCCTAAGTAAATACATAATCTCACTTAAGGTATTGAGAAAAGAGATTTAATTTCAAAATTATTAAAAAGAAAATAAATGTCAAAATAAAAAATTTGGGTCATTTATTTAAAAATCATTTTAACTATATTAATAAGACACAGCCAATTAAAGTATTTAGCCACTCAAAACCCAGCCTTGCCCAGGTCAGAAGGACTAGTTCACGGGTTCACAGATCTGTGGCGAACAATCGTGTGACCTGAGGAGTCTGGAGCTAGCGTGGGTGCCACAGTACAAACTATTCACAAAAATGGAAAAATAGAGGACAAAAGCTAACCCAACAGAAAAATCTGTTATTGCACAGTCTAATATGGAGAAGCTTCTAATATCAGAAGCCACCAACTAAAACAGAAAACCTTACGTCCACAAATCAGTGAACAGGAAATCTGCTCCAGATGGGATTTCACAGACTCTGTTCACAGGAATCCCATAATAGTCGAGACCTGGTGCACACCATTGCAGTCACCGACCAGAGCAAGCTGCACCGGTAATACGGCAAAACCACAGCGAGGCCATGGACAGGATGAGAGGAAGGAGCCGCCTCCTCTGCGGCATTTCTGCCGTATGCTAGTGTGATCTAATTCTAAGGCAACATTAGACACGTAGGAAGTGAGGGACAGGCAAAGACCTGACGGGACACAATCTCCAACTGGTCATTTGACGTCGACCGCCATGAACAGGGCACTGCCCACTGCTGGCCGCACACAGCAGCCACATGGTAACTGCTGCTAAGCCTCCCTCTACACACGTTGGTCACAGGACACAGAAAAACCAAGTCACACTTGAGCTGGGAGCTTTCTCCCTGCCGGCGGCTTTCCGGAGGTCAGAAGGTGCCATCCCTGCTGCTGAGGGGGAAAGCCAGTACATATCCTAAAGCTGAGAACCCTGCAGGTAACAGCACCAGCCTGCCAGGTCACAGGAGCTCATGGGTGCGACAGTAAGTAGCCTAACCGTTACTGGAATGAACAATCATTTTCTGCTTGGATCTGAGGACAGGCCCACACAAAAGAATTCACGTCTGGTATAATAAACCTGGTCAAAAGTTTGTGGACTAAAGGTCATGGGAACTAGACAAAGGAACATAGTACTATTGTTTTTCCAAATGGAAGGTTGTCAAATAACTTTCTAAATATTTGTAATTATGCACATAGATTACTATGCTACTAAACTGGGTCAGAGAAACTTCAGTTTGCAGAATGCACCAGTTGAGAGACGAACCCATAACTGGTGACTCCTTAAAGAAACGTCTGTATTACCACTCAGAAGCTTAGCAAACACTGGCAAAGAGTGGGCTGAAGAGCGTAAGCTGGAGGATGGAAGAAGTGCTGGAGACGCTTGAGTGCTTGAGGCACCATGGCTGGACCACCACAAATTTACAGAAGCAGAGGCTATCTGCAGGAGAGCTGCGTGGACAAAGGAAGGGCTCATGGGCCACCCTCTCTGAGGCGCTATGAAAGCTAAAGGTTACTGTCGGATGAGAAGTCATATTCCTCAGCAGGACAGACACTGGGAAAGCTTAGTTGTTCAAGTAAACAACCCCTGATCCATGCTCATGCAAACAACCTAATTAAATGCAGTGTGTGCGAAGAAGCAGCTCAAATAATGGTTCAGTGGTTCACAGCAAGAACTGCTCTTGTAAAAGACCAGAGTTCTGTTCCCAGCACCCATGTCAGCCATCTCACAAGGACATACAACCTCAGCTCCAGGAGACCCTCAGGACTCCACAGGCACCTGCACTTATCTGCACATATCCACACAAAAGCAAACAAGAAAAAGATAAAGAGGGGAGGGCGGGAAGGGGAGAGGGAGGAAGGGAAAGGAAAGAAGGAAGGAAGGAAGGAAGGAAGGAAGGAAGGAAGGAAGGAAGGAA
>NW_026596244.1:13873580-13936128 GCF_907164565.1 Psammomys obesus | reverse complement strand
GAAGGAAGGAAGGAAGGAAGGAAGGAAGGAAGGAAGGAAGGAAGGAAGGAAGGAAGGAAGGAAGGAAGGGCATTTTTACATACAATGTGCTAATACACTACTAAAAATATGCCTAAAATAATTTTAGTGGCATATAAAACGTTAATAAATAAAAATACTGTGCAAACCATACAACAGAACTACCTTACATTTTTTATGAATTAGATCAAACAATTCCACACAGTCTAGCCTTTCACACTTCCATACCGTGGAGCTTTGCGATTTACAAGCCTAAGCGTAGCAGAACAGGGACGCCTGCGTACCTGTCGAAAGACCTGAAGTGCACAGCGTGGGCAGCCAGGTCACTGAGAGCACCCAGGCTGGCCGGGGGCAGGAGGCCGGGATCCGCTGGGGCTCCATCGGCCGGCATGTTAACCAGGCTCCGGAGAATGTCCTTCACATTGACAGGCTTTGAAACTGGAACTGATGGTGTCTTCTTCCTATCCACCTCGTTTCCTCCATCCGCTTTTGTTTCCTGAGATTTATTGACTTCCAAAGAAAGAGTGGACAGCACCTCACTGACGGCGTCGGGGCCCGCGCTGACCCCTGGAGGCGCTCCTGGAGAAGCTACAGACACCGTGCTTCCTAGGCCAGAGGCTGTCTCCTCACCCAGGCCAGAGTCCCTCCTGCGAGCAGAGGCGGCACCTCCCGAGGGGTCCTCCACCGAAGACATGGTTAAAGAGCTGCATTCTGCTACTGTGCTTTCTGCATCTTAACCAAAAACAGAAAAGCAAATCTTAAAAATCAAGTTTTAAAAAAAATAATAATTTTATTTCTATTCAAGTCCCAGTAGCCATCCAGGATTTCCTATCATGTTCTCTCAAAATCAAAAAGTCTTAACACATATTTTAAAATATAATGAAGGCATGCATCTTATAACCAAAATAGATGACAGAATCAACAACTCATAAATACCCACAACACCCTTCAGAAGAGAGCATAACATAAACATGGATCGTCATAGAGTTGAATCCTACAGTGCATAAAGGAAAAACTACCTCACACGCAGTTTCCACTGCTGAAAAGAATGGTCAGCGCCTCCCACATGCGGAACAAATGGATGCTGAGGAAGGTCTAGTTCAACAGGAGCTCCCCCACGCCTGCTGAGACAGGGTCTCATGTATCCCAGAATGGCTATGAATCCAAGACAGACCTTGAGCCTGTGATCTCACTCCCTCCAGCCCCTGAGTGCCGAGGTTACAGAGATGTGCTGCCATGACAGCTGATGAGGCCTCGGGAATCCCAGGCAGGATGTCGCGCATGCCAGGCAAGCACTCGCCCAACTGAGCTATGTCCCCAGCCCAAGCCGCCCACGCTGCTGCCCAGCGTGACTCTCTGATCAGTCAAATTCCCAACCCTTCCAACCAGATGCTCTTTTCAAATTCACCAAAAGGCGACACCTTGCCAAACTCAATGGCCAGTGCTTTTCCATACAGCACCTGGGACAGCAGCCGTGGATGCTCCCCACACTGACGACTCTGTCCTCCCTTGACACATAGGTTGTTTTCACTTCACCAGTGGTTTCTCCTTAATGTCTTTAACTTTGTCTTCCCTGATTTATTAAGCTTGTGGAACTTAGGGGGTCAATCCTTGATCCTTTTAGTCTTGGTTCTCTCCTCACCTCTATCTGCATGTATGTTCGCTCAGGATCCCCCCACTCTGCACATTATACATGGACGTGCACTTTGGTGGATATACATATACACGCACATGCAGCGCACACACAGTGTACACACACAGTGTACACACACACACACACACACACACACACAGCTATCCCACAGCCTGCCCTCCATCTGCTCCGTCAAAATCTCCAAAGTCAAAGGTTGAAAACTGAAGCATATCACCTTCAGTCTGCTCCAGCTATCTTACAGTAACTATTAAATGCCTTTTCTTTGTTAAGTACCCACATTAATGTTCAGAAATACTGTTCTTCTGTCACCCAATCCATCTGGGATCTGACTGCCTCTAGTTATCTCTGTGTTCCAACCCCAGCCCATCAGGTGAACTGCTGCTGCGCTGTCCTCATAACTGGTCAGGAAAGGCAATTACTGTAAAGAGACCACTGACTCACACCTCATATTTAAGAAATTCACAGAAGAGGTAACCAACAGAACAGAATCAAAAGTAACAGCCAGTTCCAAGGCCGAGTTACTAAGTCCTTCCAGGCCTGACTGTACCAGAATCTAAACCAGCTCTTGTTAAGGAACGTGACTGACTTCTACTCTACAGAGGGAGGGGCCATGCAGACAGGACGGCCTCTCAAACCAATGCACGAAGACAGAAAAATCGTTAACATAGGAATTAAGACCTTTCCCAACTAACACTCAGGGACCTCAGCTGCTCCCCTCAGCCCCAAGCCCTTTCAGTGGGGGCACCAGCCAGCATCGAGTCCATGTTGGAATTCTAGTCACCAGGATCATTTGCAGGGCTGAGAATCACACCAGGCCACACTCAGAGGACACCAGAAATCATGAGATAGGAAGACAGCTGTGCGTTTAAACCACGTGGCAGCAGAGAGCCAAAACACTCTCTTTCTTTTCCTCTGAGGTGTGCCCTCAACACTGGATCCCGTGTTCCTAATCACTGTCGCTGCTGATGTGCTGACAATGTACACGTTATGCATAATGTTGTGAGCGCTGACACACACGTCAGGGTGCACCCTTGCTCAGGCAATTAGAATAGTGCCACCTCAAGACCCAGCCGTACCCCTCGTGGGCATATATCCAAAAGAGGCTCAAGTACACAACAAGGACATTTGCTCAACCATGTTCCTAACAGCTTTATTTGTAATAGCCAGAACCTGGACACAACCCAGATGTCCCTCCGTGGAGGAATAGATACAGAAATTGTGGTACATTTACACCATGGAATACTACTCAGCAACTAAAAAACAAGGAAATCATGAAATTTGCAGGCAAATGGTGGGACCTAGAAAAGATTATCCTGTGTGAGGTGTCCTAGAAGCAGAAAGACACACATGGTATATAATCACTTATAAGTGGATATCAGTCATATAATATAGGATAAACATACTAAAAAATCTATACTCTAAAGAAGCTAAACAACAAGCAGGGCCCTAGGGAAGATGCTTAATCCTTATTCAGAAAAGCAAACAGGACAGATATCAGAAGAGGGAGAAAATAGGGAATAGGACAAAAACATTCCACAGAGGGACTCTAAAAGACTCTACCAGCCAGGGTAATGAAGCAGATGCTGAGACTCGTAACCAAGCTTTGGGCAGAGTGCAGGGAATCTTATGAAAGAAGAGGAGATAGAAATATCTGGAGGGGACAGGAGCTAAACAAGGACAGCAACAGAGCCAAAATACCTGGGGCCATGGGGGCCTACAGAGACTGATACTCCAACCAAGTCCATGCATGGAGAGGACCTAGACCTGCCCTGTTCAAAAGAAGCCCATTGGCTGCTCAGTGTCCAAGTGGGTTCCCTAGTAAGGGGAATAGGGGCTGTCTCTAACATGAACTCAGTGGCTGGCTCTCTGATCATCTTCCCCAGGGGAAAGCAGCCTTGCCAGGCCACAGAGGAAGATGATGCAGTCAGCCCTGATGAGAGCTGATAGGCTAGGGTCAGATAGAAGGGGACAAGAACCTCCCCTATCAGGGGACTAGGAGAGGGGCAGAGAGGGAGAAGAAGGAGGGTGGGTAGCACTGGGAGGAGAAGAGGGAGGGGGCTGCAGTGGGAATACAAAGTGAAGAAATTGTAATAAATAAATATATAAATAAAATTAAATTAGAAAAATTTAAAAAACAAGAAACTGTTTAAAAAAAAAAAAAGTGTCTCCTCCTGCCAGAGATAAGCTCCACGAAGGCAGAGTCTTTCTTCTCGCACGTCCGAATCTATACGAAGATGAAAACCCACGGGGAGGGAGAGGGAGCTGGGAGCACCTCCTCTCAGTGCAGCTAGTTCTGTAACCACCAAAGCCGTTTATCCAACTGTGACTGAAACTCCCTTTTAGTACCTCTTTATTTTATTTATCTTTTGGCTTTTCAAGGCAGGGTTTCTCTGAGTAGCCTTGGCTGTCCTGAAACTCACTCTGTAGAGCAGGTTGGCCTAAAACTCAAGAGATCCGCCTGCCTCTGCCTCCTGAGCAATGGGATTAAAGGTGTGCACCACCACTGCCTGGCTGAGAACTACTTTTAAAATTATAATTAATTCTTTAAAATATTTTCAAGAAGTCTAGGAATTTTTAATTCCTAGGTAATACAAAAGATTGAATTACCCTTCATGGCAAATACTACATTAAAAACTTTGGACTCTTTACTTATAAAGGATAACACCTTCTCATCTTTAGTTAGATGGACCACCTACAGTACAAACTCATCTCCCATTTGTAAACAATTATACAATATGTAAGTTTGACTGCGTTAAACTACTTTGCTCTCAGTAACTATTACACTACCGTCTCCCTTTACACACTGGTGGATTTCAGTGTGAGAATCAGTGTCTTAACCAGGTAAGGGTTTGTTTGAACTTTGGGTACCAGAAAATAACATATGGAGACTTACCAGGAAGTGACACATCACCATTTTCACTTCCAGTTTCCTTAAGAGACTGACTGTGTCTTTCATCTTGGGGTTCCAAAATGTCTCTGTACTTTGAGACCATCAGAACAGATATAAAGTACACAACAGCCAATGCCAAAAACTGAGCTTGCTTGCTATCCTCCTGAGAAGAAAACAAAAGTAACTGTTCATGCCACCACCAACATTTTCAGTCTTACTCCACACCACAACACTTAAAATACAAAAGATGCTCACAAGTCTCTCAATGTGCACAAAAAACATATCATTTGATAATAATTTATTACTAAGTGTAATAATTCTAAAGTACGTTTCAGCAAAGGTCAAACATGTTCTTGGCAGCACCTTTAAATACGTACAAACACAGAAACAGAAAACCTGATTCAACTTTAAAAACAATTAAGTGCTCAATGTGAAGAGACATGTTGTACCAAACTTAAAAGGCAACTGAAATAGTAATTAACACAATAGAAAGGTAATTGATTGTTTTTACTTCTCATCATAAAAATCCAAATAAATCTAATATTAATCTAACATCACACCCAAGCTGCACTGATACCCAGCATATCCAGAACAACCATCCAGGAGAAAAAAAGTAAAGCTATCACAAAGAGAAAAGGATGGATCAGGAAGCATCAGGGTATTTTAAACATCACAGGCAAACACAAGTCAGGACTGAATACAAAACATTTTTCTAAAAGAAAAGGACAAGCTAAACTGAGGTGCAGGGCAGCCATCCAGCTCTGCAGATGACCTCCACGCGGCCACCCGTGACCTCCACACCCAGGGTAAGAAATGCCATTCACACCACTTCTGATAACACCTCTTGTAAGAGTTAACTTATTTTAAATTTTAAAAATAAATATGCCTATGAAACCTAAAATTGCAAGCATCTCAAGTAGTTGGTAGTTGGAAAGTTGCTAAGTCTGATGATAAAATGCAGTGATTGGCACTTGTCCTAGGCCCTCAGCTTTGTTGCCCAGAAAATATATGGAAACTTAAGGGACAATTAGATTAAGTGTCAATTATTATTTACTGTTCTCATATATGAAATTCTAAAAGAAATAAAAAACTTAAATTAAAAAAAATGTTCATTGTCAGACGTTCTAGAGGCAAGTTCAGAAAAATATCATATGTCAAACTCTCCCTTAACAGGTCTGCTTAAAGCAGTTCTGAGGCACATTTCTAGTGTGATAAAATCTACTGCACTTTAAAGGTTTGCAAGCATGAGTTTCTTAGTAGAAAAGATGAATGTAGGTTTTTCCTCTTCTATTATTCCTGCCGTGTATTATAACTGCTAACGATGTGACCATTAGGCAAGTCACTGACATCTTTTTTCATCCCACCAAATTACAAAAATCTTGAACTCACTTCCTCCACCTCTTTCTACTATGTGCTTTCTAGCCCCAAACAATCTAACGCTGTCATCTTCCTCCCAGGACTACAACAGAGATGACAGACACACGGCACCTGGCGCTGCGCTATTCGGTCAGTATTCAGAAATGACTGTGCAGTGACAAACTCCAAATTCTAAACTTGTATTAAGACCCAGTCAGGAACACAAGAGGGCACTAAAATACCGGAGAAAGAAAAGGGAAAAAGAAAGCTAATGCTCACCACTTTCACATGACACACAGATTTAAAGTGCCAATACAAAATGTACAGCAAGTGTACAACGAGTGATTATTTCAAATGACTATTACAAAGATTACAAATGACTATTTTGAGATTTATGTTTTATAAAACTTTAAAAATTTAACATCGGGGGGGCTGGAGAGATGGCTCAGAAGTTAAGAGCACTGGCTACTCTTCCAGAGGTCCGGAGTTCAATTCCCAGCAACCACACGGTGGCTCACAACCATCTATAATGAGATGTGGTGTACAGGTGTACATGCAGGCAGAACACTGTATACATAATAAATAAATCTTAAAAAAAATAACACCAGAATCTGCTAAAACAACATTATTTTCATCTTTAAAAGGTTAAACAGACAGCAAGACATGTGACAGCTGTCACAGCTCTAGAGAGGCTGGAGGAGCAAACAGAGTTGAAAGTCACCTCAAAAATAAAAAACAAATAAAAGTTTAAAATACTACACCACGGGAGAAACATTTCATTATGTACCTTCTAATACAGTTAACACTTCAGGGAGAAAACACATTAACCATTCAGTGAATGGTGCAGAGCCGGGAGAGAGCACGTGTCTACACTCCTCATGAGGACGGAGGCCAGACTACGGGGTTAGGGTTCTGCCTGCCGTGGCCGCGCAGCAGCATCTGACCAGGTTACCTAAGCACCAGCCAAGGGACAGAACGCTGCTCTCACATCTGAGAAAGCAGCTCAGCTAATCCCTCTTAGCACTATAGGACTCTAAAATCATTTCCAAGAAACCTGGTTTCTAGACCTGCCTGCTTTATTTCACAGAGCTCCCTTCTTCTGTAAGGACGTTAGGCCCAGAGAAAGCAGTAAGAGAATGCCTGAAAGAAATATTTGAACTTACAACGTCTCTAAACACAACTGCTCGAAGCCGGTTGATGTCCATGTCTTGCAGAAGCCTGTCAAGATCTCTCACTGGAGATACACCACCACTCACAATGTCCACTGGGCTCTATTTGAGATCAAATAATAATAATAAGATTAATAATAATAATAAATGACACACACATTAAGCAAACTTAAAAAAATCAATAAGACAGTGAGATATCAGAAAAGCATGCCATAAAATGCTTTTTCCCAGTTTTTTCATATAATTTTTCTTTCCTTGTGGGAGTTGAGATTAAATGGCGAAGGGAATCACATGGGGAAAACTGACATGCCTGAATGAAAGCATATCATAGCAGCAAGAAAAAGTATTGGAAAAGCAGGAAAGATTAACAATTCGCTAACATTTACCACGTATTTAAACACAAACATTTGAATGTTATATTCACAGAAGAAACCTAGAAGCTATGTGAGATTTATTTAGCTTTATGTTAAAATGAGCAAACTTTAGGATCTTAATTGTAGTATATCAACACACTTTTGTAAAACCAACGATTCTATATCCTACCTTTGCTGCAGACCTCCCCAGGGGAATCGGGCGAGGCACTGTTTTCCAGCCTTCTGCTGTGTCTCCTCTAGCTTTCAGCTGTGAATGCTGTTGACACTCCAAGCAGTTCCTAACAGCCACTGCACACACTGTAATGCATAAGAGAGAGATGGAGGGAGAAAAGAAAATTGTATGTTAAGGATACAGCACAGATACAAGTCACCTTCCCAACACAATCCCCTGTTATACTTTGTTCAAAATAGATTACCTTCAGCAGATTCCTAAAGTGTCCCTAGCCAGTGATTACTGACTGATTTTCCTCTTTGTGGGAGAGCAGCTCAGCTGGCGGCATGTCTACCTGGCACTGCTGAGACTTTGGATTTGAGCTCTATCCTCAGCAGAAAACAAGGTTTGGTGGCTATGCCTATAATTCCAGCACTCGGGAGGAGGAGGCAGGAGGACCACAAGTTCAAATGCCATCTTCATCTAGACAGCAAGTTCAAAACCAGCCTCATCTTCATAGAGCCCTGTTTCACAAAATGTTCTCCAGCCCCCTCAAGAACGACCTAGGAGTTCTGCTAAACAGAAATCAGTTCAGGAATGGCCTGTTTGTCCTGTACTTCCCATGACTAAAGCCACAGCCTCACCGTGCTAGGCAGCTACTCTACAGGGCTGCACACAGCCGGCCCAGCTCAGAATTCTAGTAAGTTTAAAGACGCAGCGGCCTGACAGACAAGTCAACATTCAGATTCCAACTGCACTATCACAGTTTCAATGTGAGATAAATTTCCTAACTTTTACAGTTTCCTCACGGAAAAGAACAGAACAGTTGTTACTGCAACATAAAAATCAGCTCTAACGAGAGAAGTTAACAAACGATGGCATCTCTTTTGTTGTGCAAAACATGAACTTTTCACACAATTTCTACAACTGGTACACCAACTTCTTCTAAGCACACTAAATCTAAAAGCTATGCTCAATGGCATTTTAAGTGAAAATTATAATCGTACAAAAAAGTCTAATTATTGGGAATTACTAGTTTATATTACTTATTGTTGATAAATATAGAAAATGTCTCATTTGTTGGCTTCTCTGCTGCTTTTATACATAAGTGTCTTCATGAAGCCCGGGTTCCTAGGTTTGCTTCCAATTCTTAGGCCCCGCACTAAACCGCAGGCCACATGCTAAGTACACACCTAGCCCAACAGAAGGAAACCGTTACATTAATGTGTGGGTGACTGAGACTGCTAAATGGAATTCTTAACCAATGGCTTTTAACAGCTTACCCAGTCGGAGGCACTGTCGCAGAATTCCTCCAGATGACATATTTTTTTCAGCTTCAATTTCAGTGAAACCAAGAGAACTTGCAAATATAAGCACATCTACAAGGCTGATGAGCCTCTGCAGAAATGTCACTGAGGCTTCTATTGAAAGGCCTTGTGTAGGCTCAATATTCTCCAGCTCATGCTGTAAAACACAGGATTCCATAATTACCTCCATTCACATCTACCAGATGCATTCTTAACGTTCTAGCTTTTTTCAAGGTCAGGCTTTCTGAAAATCTACAACAGTAGACTAATTTCTCTTTTCATCTAAAAAAAAAGCAATGAGACCACGTCCACCATCCTCCTTACAAGCGAACTCAGGCCTGATAAAGTAACAGTCTGTACAGGCTCTTTACCCCTTCTAGACATCTCTCCAGGTAAACATGAAGGTGTGCTCTGTTACGGCGGTTACGGCGCAGCCACCACACTGAGCTTAATCAGGAAGGACACACAGCACTCACGACTTCACAGCAGGTGGACAGGGAGGTCCTTACCGTGGCCGATGTAGCAGCCGAGAGCAAGGGCAGTATGCCCCCACAAGCCATGACCACACTGTCCGTCACTTGAGAGATGAGATGAATTGTGTTGTGGACAAAGATGACGTTATCACTGCTATTCACGAAGTCCATAACTGTCTTTGTTGAGTGGCTGTCCAAAGATAAATTATGTTTAGTGATGAAGCGAAGGACAGGAAATCACAGAATACCGTATACCTGCCTAAGGAGAGGCAGGAAGTGAAGCAGGTCCCAAGGAGCACACTTCCTCAGAACAAGCAAGGCGCTCTGTCAGCAGCCACTGTCTATGGCCAAGACATGGCCTTGCTAAAGCAGACCCTGCTCATCACACATCTGGACTACAGGCTTGAGCGCAAGTAGACTTAGTAAAAGTCACACCGAAAACTAGGCGGCAAACAGCACCACATGTGCTATCAAGTGAATCTCTGCTAACACTTTCTTGCATAATGGCATAAAATTCTCTTAAATGGTAAGAGTAACATATAAACAAAAATCAAAAACTTGAGTTCTTTTAAAACTATAAATCATACAATGTAAACTAATAGACAATATATAGATTACTCATACTAAATATGAGAGCAAAGTAAGACATAAATTTCAACTAGTTTTGGGCATCTATAATAGTATGCCCACTTAAAATACCTACCATCTAGTTAACTCTATTCTAGAAAAAAAATGCTATAGTAAACCTTGAGCAATTTTTAATAAGGAAAACCTTGGATTTTCATGGTTTTGTAGCCCAAACTGGGATTCCATGTGTAGAATAGAGAAAAAACGGAAACACGGTAGAACACTAACATAGAATAATTTATAGTCTGCTTTTTCAATCAAATGTCTGGGGTAATGAAAATGTTTACATAAATTTCTTTGAAAACAGAGATGAAGATTTACACATCTTCCTTAATGAACACATGAACAAACCTTCTCCACATCTGTATATCTGTTTCTATGGAAAATAAGAGATCAGTGAGCAAACGCTGATGCATCTGAGACCACTTGAACTCAGGGATGCGGAACATGGTCGACCTGGAGTCCCTCCTGGGTTGGTCAACAGCATCCGGTGCTGCTCCTTGCCCTGGCTGTTCCTGTTGTCTTGAGAGCTAATAGAGAAAAAATAAGAAGTAATAAATTAAGTTTAACTTCAAAGCAAGGCATTAGCAAAGAATTCAGTCTTCCATGAAACCCATCTAATAAATTCTAATTCTAATACACTACAACACTACAAAGGAAACTCAGAAGAATCAATGAATAATTATCAATGAATAATCTTATCATGCATTTAAAGCAAAGTTATCAATAATGCTAATACCATTACTGATACTGCAGGCACTGCCGCTGCATAGCATTTCACAAAGGAATAACACAGTTTTTAATTTTGAGTATTAGCAAAGATGACAGTATTTGTGACCCAGATAGCAACTAGATTATTCTTCATTAGATATAATAAAAATTAACAAAGGTCAACATAATGAAGAACAACAAGAACCAAAAGAAAGGGAGAAAATGAGAGACAGGTAAGAAAAAAAAAAAGCAGCAGTATTCATCCAAACACTTGTACCACATGTCACTGTGAAATATGATAAAAAAGCAAGCTGTACCTCTCAGTCACAGACTCTTCTCATGATACAAACAGAACCTTAAATTTCAAACCAAACTTATGTATTGGTGAATGCACACCCCCAGGTTTAATCAGAAAGGGAATGTGCGAGAACTGATTTAGTTGAAGAATAAAAAACAAGTATCTCCTAGAGTTTCTTTATAAACTAAACTTACAGCACTTTTGAAGCTGAAAGTGGTAATGTTTGTTGATGCTCTGTTAAAGTAATAAAATAATAACTAAACTCTCGCTGGGCTGAGAGTATAACCACTGCGTGCATAAAACTTATGTTCAGTACTCAGCACCACAAAGATGAATGAATGAGTGCTCATAAATTCAGACTAATATTATATAACAATTTGAAATGTATGTTTACATACAGACTTACCTAATTATGACATCAAACTAATCAAGTATCTACAACTGTTGTCTTTAACTCAGTGCAAATTCACGCCAAAGAAACAATCAAGGAACGCATGATTTACACAGGCAAACATACGGGCAAACATCATGCCTTTATCTCTTTATTCTTTCAAAGGCAGTATCTCTAATTACCTCAAGCCCATGTCGCTGGGGCTGTGGCGCTTGCGTGCTAGCACTGGCCTTCAATTCAAACCGCTCAGTATCTGAAGCAACACTGGAAACATCCAGCTTGGCAATCTTTTGCTCAGAACTAGCAGGGGCCTCACAGACATTGTCAGCACAATCACTACCCAACTCAGTTTCTCCAGCAAGGTTAGTTGCTTTCATTCCTCCATCCAACGTCTCATCAATGTCTGCTTGTACACTTGTCTGGGAAACAGGAGCTTCTGGTGAGGTAGCTAAAGACCCTGCTGCGGCCATACTTGGAAACCTAGCCTCTTGACAATCTCCACTTTCAGGATCATTTTCAGTTTCAGAAACAGGTGCTTCCTTCTGAGCCCTGCAGTCATTGCCACGCATGACTGGCCCTCCTGTGGCTGCAGACAAACTGCTGCCTTGGGGCTCTGTGGGCAGACTGGCTTCCTCAGTAGGGCTACCTTCCACCTTCAGGTCCACATAATCATCTTCTTCTTCTTCTTCTTCTTCCTCTACTCCAGATTTCTCCAGCAACTCTGGCACCTCTGCAGCATCTTGCTCTGAGGGAGAACTTATGACAGCACTGATTCCACTGATGGCCATCGTATCTTTGCCAGGTAGTTCAAAAGACCTAGAGGCAAGGGTCCCAGGTTCTCCTGCATCAGAAGATGCTTCTGAGTCACGGGTGTCCTTCATCTCACTTGTCGCTTCTCCCGAAGTGGTTTGGCCCAGGACCTCTCGACTTTCTTGCTCTGCTTTCTTTTCGTCAGGAGACGTCTCTGGCGCCTGCAGCTCAGGGCTGAACGTAGAATCGACTGAACTTGCCTTCCCAATACTGAAGTTCTCGTCACCATTTCTAGTGAAATGAAGCGAGACGGGAGAGTCCTTCAGATCTGAGTGCTGGGTGCCCACGAAAGCACCAACATCTGGGACTTCTGGATCCAGACGTGAAGAAGATGGCCCTAATTCTTCATCACCTTTCCCCTGCTCTTCCCTAAATATATTGGCAAGGTTTTCTTTGTGCATTTCAAAAGTAACCTATAAGAAATACATATAATCAGTTAAGAGATATATTTTTAACGAGCACCATTTACAGAACATTAAAATTAAAATTCCCTCAATTTCTTAAATGTATAGCTAATAATAAAACTTATATTTCTTATAGCATTCATTTTACAAAAATAATTTTAATGGGAATAGGTGGCATGGAATAACAAGTACATAACTAGTTAGCTTACGCATAAACACATGTGAGACAAGAATCCATTATTCCTCTAGCCTCCAAATACTGTACCAGGATCTAAGTACGCACCACTGCAAACGGCATCACACAGCAGATAATGCACAGCCTTAATACCAAGAAAACCCATTTCTCTATCATTTGTCCTCGGAAGAAAGTTTTTAAATAAATCAGTTATTCTCGATGTTATAGAAGCTCTAAATATAACTATAAACTACAAAAGCTTACATTATATTTAGCTAATGGATACAAGTTATTTTCATAACAGAGAAAAAAGCAGAGCCTTCGCCCAAATGTCAACCATTACTTTCAAAGTCTGAACTAGTTCTAAATGGTGTCCCCTCCTTCTGTGCAATACAAAAGCTGAAGCCTCTGTAAGAAGGACCATCAGGGCCCCAGTATGCACAAACATACTCCTCCTATCAGGCTCAGCTGAAGACTGGGTTGTTAAAGAAACGAAAGAAGCCCCCACACGCTGGATAGCACAGACCTTCAGGATCGGAAATGCTTGGAATATTCTACATTTGCCTGCTTTACTAATACCGTCTCACTTTATTTCCACAGTCTAAAAGCTAAGTGGTAATGAAACAACCATCCCTCTTGTTACCTGTTTTTCAAAAGGTATTTGTGACTTAAAACTGATAGTTCACAATTGATTACCAGATATTGTTCTAAATTACCCAGCTAAAAGACTAGTCATTAATCTTCACAATCATTTGATTGCTAATCTATAGCTATCTGTAATGTTTGGAAAGCACTTCTATAAACTCCCTGTTAAAGATACTTATGTGCTATTAACTACAACATTTTTTTTGTCATCGCTTGCAACTGATTGGGCACTCAAATTCACTAACCAGTAAATAAAGGAGAAATTAACCAAGACACTAACATTATCTTTTAATTTCATATATTAAGAATGTTTAACTCAAAAATTTAGACTGTTTAAAAATTGACAGACATGTTTAGCAAATGGTTTTGTTTTAAATAAATGCATCTCTTTCAGTGTGTTACTTTATTCAAAATTGCTGAATATAACATCTTGGTCTCTAATTCTTAGGTTAATAATGTTTTCCACAACAAATAAACGAGACACATGTTTTCAAGGCAACTCAATCGTTCCCATGAAATATGAACACACACCACTCAGAAGACTACTACCACAGAGAAGAGCCTGTCAACACTGACAGAGCAGCACTCACCCATCATACATGGCAGCAGATATAAAATCTAATTGTACTTACTGGTTTTTCTTCCACAAGCACTTGTTCAAATTTATATACAAAACTAACCTCTCTACTAGTAGAGCTCCCTGTGAAGATGAGAAATATAAGGCCTATGCTATCTCAGGGAGGCTGCTGAAGTGACTGTATCATGAAAATAACATTACAAGCGCAACAGGAAAGGAAAAGTATCCCATAAGAAAACCAAGGGATACACGCCGTAAGCTCTGCACATTAATTCATTCATACAAGGAACCAAAGTGATTTTGAAACAGATAAATTCACATGGCTCAAAAAAAAGCAGATAGTATAAAAATGTCTTTCTACCACTCTCAACCTCAAATGCAAAAATCCCACCAATAATCAAGCAAGTAATCAGCTATTAACTTTTCATATATCATTCCAAAGTATTGTTTGCACATACACACAGGTATATATTCTGAGTCTGCTGCCTTTTTATTCAAATATACCAAATATAACAAAATTCCTCATATTTTCACCTAACTACTCCTGGTACATTAGCTCAAAATAATATTAAAGTCTTCTTATAATAAATGGGTGCAGAATCTTTTTACAAATCTAAAGTAATTTTTATATCTTTTCTGTGAGGTATCAGGACCTATCCCTTGGACACAGTTATACTGTAGTCTTTTCCTATCAATTTCTAACTAGGAATACTACTTTTAGTTTTAGGCCTTTTGACTTTGGTTACCGAAGAGCTGTGGTTGGTTTGTTTGTTTGTTTGTTTGTTTGCTTGCTTGTTTGTATAAAAGGGATGTGTGGCTGCTTGTGGAGTGCACTTTCAGGAACATGTGCTTTATGAAAGCCTCTGAACTGAGCCTCCCCGCCCTAAGAACACAAGACACCCCCCGGGGGCCCCTTCCTGCAATGGGAGGAAAAGAACAGCTTCACTTGCACAGAGAGCAGATCCGGGGAGGACAGACATTTCTGACACTTGCTACTTGCAGCTCATGCCTCTGTGTCACATCCTATCTTTCCACGATGTCCCCCTCTTTGTCTAACAGCATCACAGCAGCAAACATCATGGTTTCCCTGATTATTCACATCCTTGTGAAGGGTTTAAATTTGTCTTAAATAAACTGGTAAGTGTTTGCCATGTTTACCTTCTGTCAGTCCACTCGCCAATAGCCAACATTTTAAATGGATGTGAAGGAAAGATCTTTCTCCCTACAGGAGTTTTCTCACAGATCTAAAGTTCTTACTCTGAAGCTCACCATAAGTATTAGTAAACACTCATAATAAATACAAAATAAACTTTCTCCTTTCATAAAATGTTTTAAGCAACATTTTCTTAGCAATATGACATGAGTGTATAATCTAAAGAGAAACCCTAATAGCACTACTATTTGTATTAAATACGCTAAAACATAGGAACATTCTAGAATTTATTTAAAATCCAAACTTATGTAGAACTAAGTACAACTTTTTTCTTTTTTTTTTTTTTTTTTTTTTTTTTTTGCCATTGCTTGCAACTTATTTGGCACTGAAATTTACTAACTTAGAGGTAAAAGAGAAATTTCCATAAAGCACCAGAATTCCTAAGTAGTAATTATTCACCAGTCAATAATACCCTCTACAATACACTGCATTAAGCTCATTTTCACGGGCGATTCTGAATATATCTTTCTTTTTAAGTTCTTAAGCAAAAGCTAACATTCTGATGGTGGTGAACAGTACTGTTTTTGGTCTCCCAACTCTATTATCTTGGTCGTCTAGATAAAGTTAAGGCAAATCATGATGAAACAATGCAGTGGGCAGACTGACAGCACTGCTGAGATGGAGGGAGGTGAATGGAGCTCACAGTGTAGCCTGAGAGGCCCCGCCTCTGACAGACCTTCAAGGTTCCCCCATCCTAGAGAGGAACCCTGGCTCCAGACTGGAAAACCCATCTCCACCTTGCAAGCCCCCACTTTGGAGAGCCCCGCCCCCAGGAAATGGGTATTATTCCACTCAGTTCTCTGATGCTTCTCACCCAAGCTGAGGCAGCCCCTCCCAGTTCTTCCCTCCAGTCAATCTCTTGGCTCCTGACTGACTGCTAGGCGACCTTTCCCCTCCTAGTTGTATCGCTTACACAAAGCCTGCCTTACCATCTGAAGGGTGTACGAAACCAACAGCAGACACTTAAAATACATACATGAAGGAAAGCTCTCCTGGGGGCCTTGAAGGTCTGTGAGGGGAGGGGCCTCATGGGCTTACACTGTGAACTCCATTCACCTCACCAGTGCTGGGGTTAGGGATTTGCGCTGTCACAGTCTGCCCACTGCACTGTTTTGTCATGATGTGCCTAATTTTATCTAGACGACCAAGATAATACAGTTGCTCTTAAGCTAAGTGTAAGAGTAGGAGAGTCAAAGCCCCAACCAGGCTTCCCTTGTCACAAATGAACTCTCCAGTGCTGAGAGGGAGTTACAGCTAACTGGGTAGTTGGCAGAGAAGACCCATGAAACTCCAAACAGCTCAGGCTACTGCCAAGGCTACCCGTTGCTCTTTACAAACTGACAGTAGGCCCTGCTGAGCACGGAGCACTCGAGGAAGTGTGGGGAAGCAAACGGGTGCCTACCCACAGCCTTCAGCCTTCATGCCCAGTGCCGAAGGTGCCAGAATGTACTGTGCACACCGCCAGAGGAGAAAGGTAGCCACCAACCCAGCTCCACAGCCAACGATCCACAGTGGCGCCCTGCGCGCCGGAGGCACAGCGGTGCTGGCACACCAGTGAACTCACAGGAATGTTGGCAGCATGCACAAAGCCTGCAAGGCTCTGCCTGGCTCCCAGTGCTGAGAACAAGTGGGCGCGAGCCCGTATCTCCAACTCAGAAGCAAGCTCCCGCTGACAAACCCTCACAAGGAAGAGCCGCTTGATCAACGGGGACTGAGAACACAGAGCACAGTGGGGTGGGCTCCACGCCCCGTAGCAGATGACCGTTCTGAAGACAAAACATTTGTCTCGTTTTGTTTTGTTTGGCCCTTTTTCACCTTGTAGGTCTTTTGTTTGTGTATTAGGTTTCTGATGATGTGATGTTGGGGGGGGGCCTGTGTTTCTCTGCTTTTCCTTCGTCTTGCTTTGTTTGTTTTATTTGGTCTAGTTTCATTGTTTTTATTTGCCTGTTTGTCCTCTAGAGAGAGAAAAGGAAGGTGTGGAGTTGGGCTTGTGGCAAGTGGAGATGATCTGGGAGGGCGTGAGAGACAGGAAACCGTGACCATAGTATACTATGGGAAAAATTACCTTCAATTAAAAGAAAGAAGTCTGCCTACACTACACAGGAAAACCCCGTCACTAAAAACATAAAGGCAAGGGACACAGCTCCGAGAGTGAGAGTTCACCTGGTGCTCACAAACCCGCTCCGCCCTCAAGCGACAGCTGCAGCATAGAATAAATGAGCTAATGCTCTTTTCTACCATAATAAAAGGTAATCACCATCAATTTTATTTTCTTCATTCCCCTTTTATAAAAATAAGATTTTTGCTGGGCTGTGGTAGTGCACACCTGTAATCCCAGCATTCGGGGAAACAGAGGCAGATGGGTCTCTGTGAGTTCGAGGCCAGCCTGGTCTACAGTGGGAGTTCCAGGACAGCCAGGCTACACAGGAAAACCCTGTCTCTGAAAAACTAAAAGAATAAATAAGATTATTTTTCATATAATCTACCTTGATTACAGTTTGATCTCCCTCAGCTCTTTCTCCCTTCCCTTCTGGACGTGTCTCTCATTAGAAAAGAACAGGCTTCTAAGAGATAACAACAAAACATAACAAAATAAAATATAAAATAAAACAAAAATTACCACATCAAAGTTGGATAATGCAAGCGAACAGAAGGAAAGGGGCCAAGAGAGGCACAAGAGTGACCACAGCACCCTGGGCATGCCTGATGTCATGTGATCAGTTCTATTTTCTTGGAAAACCTAAACACAGGCTTACACGCAAACCTGGAATATAAATCACCGAAACTTTTAGAGAGCAGTTTGGTGTAAGTACTAAAACATTTCAAAGTGCATGATGAAACATTCTAAAGTAGAGAACTCTCTCTGGGACTTTGCAGAAACAAACCCTATGAAAAGAGAAATGAAGACCGTGCACACACGTGGTCGGGTCACTGAGGAACCAGAGCGTGGAGCGCTATGCGACCCACTGAAATGTACACTAACAGTGGCTTAGGGGTTTCCTCTTCTGGACCGTTCTAGTGATCACTTCCAACACTTCTTCCGAATAAAATGCTGGAGAACGGCAGAAAATAGGAAAGTAGACGTGTTCACGACACAAGCGCTCGCTCCGAGGACGGCAGTGTCCACACACGACACCCGCCAAGTCATATACGGCACTAAAGTGCAAATGGCCATCATGGTAAGTGGAAGCAGACCCCTTACCATGTAGAATTCAGAGAGAGAAGCACATTTTCCTGCGGAAATAAGTACGTGTGTGTACATCTGCACACTTGGATCAGAGGGCCTCAAGGTCTGACTGAAATACTAATATTAAGTCAGATACAGAGTTGGATATTGCGTAGCTTGGGGTTTATGTACATACATTTAGAGTAGATTCTAATTTTCCTGTAATTTTTAAATTTTAAAAGGCAACAAAACTAATTTTATTAAAAATTTTAAAGATAAGAATACTTCACCAATCAAGCCTAAAATAAAAATAATCTGTGAAACGTAACATTCGTAGCCAATGACATTTGTTTTTTTAATTCCATTTCATGTATGCACGAGCACACATGTGCACATGCTCACCGCACGTGTAGAGCTCGGCTCTCAGGCCCTCAGGCCAGGTGGTGTACACCCTCACCGACCGAGCCTTCTCAGTGGCTCTTCATCTCATCCCCGACTCCTTTGTCTATGACGTGACTGAAGTGAACAATCAAGCAACTCAGACTGTGAAGAGGAAAATATTCTAATAATTTGAGATCTTTAAGTATTTTTTACTCAATTCATCAGTTGAGCACAATCTGAATCACACTACATTTTCCATTCAAATGTAATTAATTTTTACTTGCTCATTATTTTGTCTTTTGGCAACACAGATCTAAAGAAATTACACTGTCTTGTCAAATGAAGCTCTATTTAAGAGAAAAGGTTTTGGGTCATTCTCACAATAATCTGGAATAATTTAATTTAAAGTGTAATTAAAGAGTAGAAGCATTTCAGCATACCAAATGAAAACATTATTAGATGTCACCCTTTTCTAAAGGAGGAAACTTTTTAAAGATGAAAACACAGACAACAGTAAAATTACACAGATTGCTGGGCACACAGCCGAAACCTTCAGTCTGCAGGAGCAGCCCCGTGCAGCTGCTAGCAGCCTATTACTGCTTCTCAAGCCTAGTTCCTCTGTTGGGGACAGCACACAATGACAAACAGCTTCCCTGCTACAGCGGTGGCAGGAAATCTATCAAACTGAACGATAAAATGGCAATAGAGTTTCTCTGGCTTTTTCTCGCAGCTGCATGTATCCTGGTGCAACTGCAAAAGCCAAAGCTGCGACTCTGCAGCTTAGTCGTTTACACACGGCTCCTCATCAAGAGCTGGATATAAATGTGACGCTGCGGCTGGAAAGAACTGCAGAAAGCACAGGGTGAGCGGCATGATGTATTACACACCCAAACACACTTATAACACCACGTGCAAGGAAGTACTCAAGATGCTTTTAAACAGATACTTTTACAGAGACAAAATTTGGCTACAAGAACTTCACCAGCATTTTTAGCAACCTACAAATTGTTCATATCCTTAGCTAAATAACTCCCACCATCCCCAACTCTATTAGACATTCATGTAAACAGCATCAGAACACAAGCTGTCCCTTTGAAAATAACTGTTAACATTTCAAAGTCCAGAAGAAAGAATGAAGCAGTATTTAATGAAGTTATTTTGTATAAATTTTATGCAGAAGAAATACTTTTTAATTTTTAATCAATGGCGAGAATCCCCATAAAGAAAATGAAAATATATGTGTGGAAAACTAAACTTAAAAGTTGAAATTACAAGAGCCAACCTGAAACAAACTTTTCTTTGCCTCTCACAATTTCATTTAGCACTTTTTTAAAAATATATCATCATGGCAAAAATGTGGCAAATCTAGCTTTACTCCAATTTAAAAATATAGTAACAAAAACACTGCACAATTACTTCAGTCAGCATTTCCTTTAAAGAGAAGGCAAGACTGGCTCTTATCAGAAAGTAGGCACAGGCCTCTCCTTAAAGGAAAGATTTTCTTTGCAAAGTAGTTTTAAGATCTGTTTCAAATCAAAAGGCACTGAGGTAAAGAAAAATATAAACTAAACAATGGCTGCCTCTTCTCTCTGACCACTCTGTATTTATTCTATATAATCTATATAATCTGTCTTTAAAAAAACCTATTGCTTGCAAGTACTCTATTCCTCCCTTTAACATTCTCTGCACCATATTTAAACTCACAAAAAATGTAAACAGATTTTTTTATAACTAAAATCTACTAAGAGATCATCCTGAGGTCATTTTGTCTCTTTAGACACTCCACATCTCCACACACTCCACTGAAGGAGTAAAACATATCCTACTACATTATCAGCTTAATGTAAAGGTAGGCAGGTAAGAATTCCATTAAAGTAACAAGTGTTTCCTGTATACACAGAGGAGTATTCAATCGTCTTTTGTGCAAAACAGCTTTTTATATATGTGTATATATATGTACATGTGTACAAGTATGTATATGTGCACGTGTGTGTACATCATCTGTCTGCCTGTGTCTATGTGTGTGTGTGTGTATGTGGAATTGAGTCTCTATGTTCCCAGGCTGGTCTTGAACAAAAGCCTATCCTCTGCCATCTTTGCAAATACCTGGGATTACAGGTGTACACCAGCACAGAGAACAAGGAGCTAATTTTAGAGCACAGATCGGCAGCCTGTGGGGTAGCTTAGGAGTAGGAAACTTGCATTGTAAGCACAGGGCATTTGATCTCTAGAGCTAATAAACCCTTCCAGAATTCGCCCACCACAAGAATAAGATTCTGAGGCTGGACAAAGAAAACTGTGATAAAATATGCATCCTAAATCACTCTGAAGAGGTGCCCCACCAGCACACAGGGCACAGCCACAGCACCGGTGCTCTCGTCGCCCGCTGCCGGCCTTCCTGATCAAGCAGGTGCTTACTCAGGCACAGTGAACAGACGATAATGAACCTCCTCCTTCCCCTTCCTACAACAAATCTACTGATCCAGCATCAAGCACAGACCATGGACAATGTGAAGAAATGGTAATAGCGACTGATAAAACGCAAGAGAAGAGGCTTCCAGGGACACACATGGTTAGTGCTGGCCCACACTGCCACACCACACACAGCGTCTTCTTCACACAAGTCACACACTCCACGCACATCTCACTACTGCTCTTTCCTAAATGATGCTCTCTATGTCTTTGCTTCCTCTGCTTTCTCTCAGAAAGTCACCCAATGTCTATCTACATGAATCTGACTTACTCCTTCAGACTATGCTCAGTGTCACCTGTGCCCCAGACCTCTCCACGGCCTCCAGTGGAAGCTGCCACTCCTTCCACTGTGTGTCTCTTCTGTGGTATGTGCAACCCTGAACCTTGTATCCAGCCCTTTCTGCATGTATGGTATCTTCCATCAGAAAAAAAAACCTTCTAGGATAATATCTGTTTTGGAATCTTCTTCCAACTTTCATAATTTCTAGAAAATATTCAAGTAAAAGAAGCAAAAAGGAACAAAAAAGTTTAACACATGTAGGAAGTATAAAGGAAAGAGAAGAAAAAATAATGGAAGGAAAAGAGTAGATAACCACAAACAGACCTGGGTCAGAACGACTGGGAATGCTGAAGAGACCAAACCCACCAAACGAGAGCTGGGGGAGAGGAGTGGAGACGAAAGAGACACAACCTCACTAAGGGAGGAGCAGAGTGAAGAGCACTGGCTGCCCACAGAAAGCAGAAGGCCAAGGTGCAACCTGAGGGGAGATGCTGAAGGGAAAAGAAACAGAGGCACGGTGGTGGGACTACCTGAGAGAAACGAGGGAGAGGCAGAAAGCCAAGCAGGTACCCATGCAGGTACTAAGTGTCCAGGCTCTCTCCAGCCACATATGAGCTGAGGAGACCCACGCTGGCAGGACTGAGACAGACAGGAACAAAAAACCGACATGCTGTGAGTTCACACAGAGTAACACAGCTGCATAGAAGAACTTCACAGATACCCTGAAAAGATCTCATAGACTCCCAAAGTCTTCTGGCAACCCTTCAACATCTCTCTAACTAGCCTATCTAAGGCAAACTCATATACACTCAGAAAACATGAAAAAAAAAATCTGCTTCTTCTTTGGCACTTTCCTAACCTGCAACCTTACCAAATAACTCTGAAATCTAATCCAAATGTATATGAGGCTCAAATGCAAATCAATTTTTCTCATCATCTCTCTCTAAAGGGTGAAAACCTACTAACAGGAAATCAACCCAGACTGAAGCAGCCCACTACAACAGAGGCAAACCAGTTAGTTAGTCCTCACAGCACAAACAAAAAAAGTAGGGAAGAGACACTGTGACCAGACAGGTTCACGGTCTGGATGGCCAGGGCGCTGAGGATAATGAAGCACGTGTAAGGAATACCAAATTTATCCTCGTAGTGCGAAATAGCCACATGTTAATGATGATATGGACGGGAGTGATACGTTCCAAAACTTTTCACTTATAACAATACGTCAGGCAGGATTTTGTCCTTGGGTCATGGTTAGCTAAACAGTGCTTTGGACTAAACTGATCAGCATCAAAAATTTAGTGCACAGAACAAAGGCATTTCATATTTTTATTTCCCAATATTTTCTTTTTTTAAAGATATATTTATGTATTATTTATTAATTATACAGTATCCTGCCCGCGTGTGTGCTTGAGAACCAGAAGAGGGCATCAGATCTCATTATAGGTGGTCGTGAGCCGCCATGTGGTGGCTGGGAATTGACCTCAGAACCTTTGAAAGAACAGACAGTGCTCTTAAGCTCTGAGCCATCTCTCCAGACTCTAGATTTTCTTAAGGTTTACTTTTTATTATTTTAATTATGTGTATGAGTGTGTGTGCATGTGAATTCAGATGCCTACAGAGGTCAGAGCTATCGGAGAGCCCTGGTGCTGGAGGTCCAAGCAGGGAAGCCACCTGACATGGGCTCTGGTCACCGAATGTGGGTTAGGGTGGCTAGGATTAAAGACGTACAGAACCCTACAGCAGGAACACAAAGATCTGGATTCTGGCGATAGTTCAATTAAAAGTTTAACTTTGGCAAATACCTGAAATTCCACACAAAGTGATGGGGAGACGCGAAGCAGTGAGAACTTACAAGGGAGATGTTGGTAAGAGTATAAATGCGTGCGCTAGGTGCAGGGGATTACATTTCTTACAAAGTCCTGCACATGACAATTCTAAGAATTTACACAGACTCCAAGACACACAACTTGCTCATCAACGGACACAAGGATAAAGCTGAAGGGTGGACGACAGCACAACTGAGAAGCGAACACAGCTCCAGGAGTAAATATGCACGCAACCAAACAACAGTGTGCAAATGATCTGTTTACCATGCTACTACAAAACCCATTTAACACACTAGCACTAACCCTAAGTTAACAGAAAAAAGAGCTAAGGACAGACACCTTGCCCAGCACATTCACGGCACCGGTCAAGACCGAGGACTGAGCAAACAAGAACTGAAAGATCATATAAAGCATACACTTCGGTAAAAGCATAAAGAAGAGACGCAAGTAATAACATCAAATCACTTCAGTGGAAAGGAAGGGTAGGAGACAGACTGAAGAATAGAAACAAAACATTTTGAGAAGGGGCATTTAATTTCATAAATGCTAAGTATTTGGCACACTGCCCTTTGTCCTTCAGTGTCTAGAATATTCCATTATAATTTTTTAAACCTAAGCAGCAAAGTGCAGGTTGGGAGAGGTGACATGGCTTCCCACTCGGCACTTAGGAGGTAGAGGCAGGGAGATAGAAACTTCCAGATCACTCCTGACTAAATAGTGTAAGTTCATGCCACCCTGGGTTACATCAATTGCTGTGTTAAAGACAGAAAAAGAGGTGAGTATATTCTTTGAAACAAATGTTTTACTTGACTCTGACCTTAGCCAAGTGCAAACATAAGCCAGAACATTCCTTATCACTCAACTTTATAATATTTACAAGAGAAAAACAAAACAAAACCCACAACTCCCATCTTTGAAGATGGGGCGCCACCTTGTGTTCAAAACTTCCTAAGAGTAAAAAGTCAGAAAATAGCTGAGCGGTGCACACACGAAAATATAAATTTCTGTATTTTATGACATGGTGTTCGATTTTACTTAGTTTAAACACACATAATGCTGACACTTGGAAATAATTATTTCAGACCTAAATAAGTTAAAAATATTTTTATTAATGCCTTATTTGCTTTTAACTTCACCGTATTTCCAGAATATAACTTGTTTTTTTCTTCATTTCAAGCATATTAATATTTTACTTGAGTAAAATTCAAAATTGTAGGTACTTAAAACAACAAATACTTTTATAAAGCACTTACCTTTGAATGTGTGATGGATAAGGTGTCAACCCACACTCTCCAGCCACCCCACTCATATTTGACTGCATGGTACAGCAGGATTCTGAATATGGCATATACCATTTCTGTTATCTTTTGCTCATCTGAAGTCTTAGGATTAAAGTAGCAGAGAGAAAGCATCCATTCTTGCCACACAGAGCACTGTAGCAAGCTCCTAAAATCATATATAAAAAAGTATTGAATTACTAAAAAAAGAGAAAATCACCAGAGATTTCTAAAGCATAAAGGTCTATAAAAAAAAAAAAAAAAAAGGGAAGAAAGGGGGGGGGGTAGGGGAAGGAAGGAAGGAAGGAAGGAAGGAAGGAAGGAAGGAAGGAAGGAAGGAAGGAAGAGAGGAAGGAAGGAAACCAGACCAGGCATAGTAGAGCATACTTTTAATCCCAGCACTCAAGAGGCAGAAGCAGGTGGATCTCTGAGTTGGGAGGCCAGCCTGGTCTGCAAAGTGAGTTCCAAGGCAGACAGGGCTACACAGAAAAATCCTGCCTCAAGGTAGGGTAGGGAGGTAGACCCAAACCATAGTTATCTATAGTACTTCCAAAACAGTTTAACAATATGCTAAGAAAAATTCTGTGTGTTACTTACACACACCTACAAAAGGAATTTCCTAAGACAAACTGGATCACGAAAAGCAAGCATGAACACTGTAAACAAGCTTTCTACTCCAACTTACCTCCTGTTCTCCCTGCTGTTATTAAACAGCTTAATCATGTCAGAGAGAAAGGTGCGGCGAACCTCCATGCTCTCTGGGCACTGGGGAGAATTTCGAAGTAGGGTCGCAATTACTTTTAGTATCTCTGTAAGACAGTTCATGAATAAGTAAAAATCAACAACACAAACATTCCTGGAGCTAGATTAAACATTTCCTGAGATAGCTTTATGTGTACTAAAACATTTTTCAACAATTGGGGAAATGTGCAAACTTACAACTTACTTTAAAGAACCTATAAATTTATAGAAAGGAACTCAGGTTTGTTAAACAGAACTCATCAACGACAATGATAGTGCTGACTGCCTCTCCCTCCCGACAAATGGGCTTGACGTGATGAGGCAAGTGCTCCACCATTACACCCAGCCACATTTTATACAGTTCAAGCAATACGTTTAAATTAAGTAAACAACATGTCCCTGCCAAAGAGGAAAGTTGGTCTTAAAAACAAATGAAAATTCCCACTATATTCAAAATCTTAAGGAGAAAAAATAAATTCTCACTCTGCAACAAAACTCACAGTATACACACAGCTTTTCCCCTATGAAGCACATTATTAAAGCTCTAAGGAAGTGAAGGCATTCAACAGTGCCGTAGTGACCCCTCGGCAGAATGTAGCCACTACTTATTGTCTTCACATTGGGCCCTCCATGCCCTTAACCACTGAGCCAGGTTTCCAGGCCCTGGAGGACCTGTATCTAGAACCACTTTATACTGCCTGCATTCCAGCAGCCAGAGGCTTAGGATTAAAAGGTCAAACACTATGGTTTGTGGATCCTCTCCAAAATGCAAGTGGCACCCACATGAAAAAGCTAAGGGTGGGATCTTTAGAAAGTAAGCCAGCCTTGAGGGCTTGCCAATGAGGGCTCCAGGGCAGCTTTCCATCTTGTTCTGTCTTCCTTAGTGGGCGAAGCAACAACCCTCACCAGACCTTTACCTTGGACTTCTGAGCATATAAATGTTTAAAAAGTAAATTCTATTCTTTTGAATTATCCAGTCTCAGCTACTAAGTTAAAACAGTATGTTCTAAGCTGATAAAATACCCTAAAATTCTTATATTTCAATTTTTCCTTTTTTTACTCTGAATAATAAATCACATCATATGTCTTGGAAAGCAGAAGAAATTGACCTTTCCAGTTTCATGCTTTTAAAATTGATCTGATAGTTCAGGTGGTGGCACTCGCCTTTAATCCCAGCACTGGGGGAGGCAGAGGCAGGTGGGTCTCTGAGTTTGAAGCCAGCCTGGTCTAGGACAGCCAGGGCTACACAGAGAAACCTTGTCTCATAAAAAAGGTTTTTTAAAAGAGGATATTATGTAGCGCACTCTATACAGAAGGTCACTAACTAGAGGCTAGACGTCCTCCCATAGGAAACATAATTAAAGTGCTAACAAGTCCTCTCACTAGTCACGCTGATGACACGGCCTTAAAAATTGGATGAGAAAGGAACTTGCCGAGTACGTAAGAACTCCAAGTTAAATAAAACTGTGTTCCTATATCAAATCTGGCATTTCTATAAAGGCAATAATTTAAACTTTAAAATAAAAACTGCCCCCCATTGTTTATGTAATTTTCCCTAACAACACTGAATAACATAATAAAACTTTTCTTAAAAAAAAAAAAGGGAAAAAAACTAAGCCAAGATCATATAAATACAATTTTAAACCATCACATGAGCCAGGTAACAATAACATTCAATAAAAACATAAATAAAACCTTTGATTCATTCCTTGAGAAAATATTTTACTTCTTTCAATAACTAACTTTTGGTTTTTCATTGAGACTTTCTCTGTAAAGCAGAAGTGAAGTAGGTCAAATACATACGCGGGTTTTGTATTTTCACTGTGGAGTCGGGGTCTGGATGCTGTTTGTGTATCACCTGAGTACAGATCTGCTCTATGAGAATCTGCAAAGGTGAACAACAGGCCCGTTAGCACGGTGCTGGGAGAGCAGCCCAGGCAAGGCTCAGTGAGCACTAAGGCTACTGTGGCTGCTGCTGCACACCCACACCTTCAATCTCCCATTCCTCTAGGGAGCCTGAGGCGGGAGAACAGCCAACACTCTACAGCCGGCCTTGGCTACAGAGCTACGTTCCAGGACAGCCGAAGCTGCAGCCTGAGATGCCATCTTGAAAATAAAACTTATTTTCCATGCTAAGTTTGTTAGACACTAAATACCTTTAACACTGCAGTGCTATTTTTATTTCATTACAAAATGAAATACCAAATAGTCAACACAATGGAACAAACACAAAATAAAGATAACTAGATTACTTAGTAATTCATAAATAATGAACTCAGAAATGCAGCCACATTACCTTTAAATAATTGAAAAGTGTGCAAGAGAAGTAAATGATCTCACTTCGTTTATTTAAATATTGACAATTCTACAGATGCCTTCACAATAATTTCTGAGCAAATTCAAGCTCCATCCTTACCTCAAACAGAACATTATATGTGGTCATGGTGATTAGATTTGTCTGAAGCGTGAGCCTCTCAGCCAGCAAGGAAAACAACCCATGCCCAAGCATGACTTCAGCTTTTCTCCTAAAAGAACGTGAAAGCAGTCACCAAACACAGAGTTTGGGCGTTCACAACTAGATAAAGGAAACACTTTTGTTTTTCTGATTGTAAATTTCAACTCAGTTACTCTCACAACATTTTTCAGTGCTAACCACAGTATAAAAAGATGGGCTCCGATCCAGCAGAGCAAAAACTTGCACTGAATTCTTCAGCGCGGTTACCTGTTGCTGCCATCTGCCAGCTCTGGCCTATGCCCTACTATGACAAGCATCTCGGGAACACAAATGCCTCAGAATCACCATGTAGACGAAAAAAAAGAAATGCACATAATTTAAGAAACTGAACACTAGAAATATGTACACTAAAATTAGCATTCCAGGCATAAACTTTAAAACTGGAAATCACATACTTTAATTTTACCCTGGGGTCAGCAAGCTTTTTCTATATAATAAATATTTAAGGTCGTGTGGGCCATGTGGTGTCTGTCACATTTCAGCATTGCCTTTATGCCATGGAAACAGTCAGCTATGCAAATACTAGCATGGCTGTGACGTGATGAACTTATGTGCAGGCAGCAGCTGGGTCAGAAGACTGCACATCACCACCGCCTGTTTGTACCACCTCCGAAACATCCAGTTCTGTAATAAACCGCAGCATGACACCAGACAGAAAAACATGCTGGCTGTCAGACCAGGGTCACTCTATCAAGGCCAACGACACAGATGATACAAGGTGATCCAGTTCACCAACATGGAGCCTTCGGTGCACGCACACTCATTTTCATGAAAACCCAATACACAAATCATTTAGGTAATTTTCATGTAAGAACCTAAATACTCCTGTCCAGTTGTATCTTTAGAATGTGCAATAAAGGCATTGAATTCATAAGGCAACCTATGAATAAAAATTAAGAAACGGCAGAACAACAAAAAAAAGTAATTAAAGGAACCACAGAACAGAAACATTACTCCAAAGCTTTAAATAAATAGGGTCCAACAGTTGATTATAGATTTCATCATACTCACTTTGGGGCCAGATGTTTTAAGAAATAGCCCAGTGCCTTGAGTGCTTGTACTCTGATTCCTTCACTTTTTGATGCCAAAAGTTTATAGATAACACTAAATAAAAAGAAATTAAGAAAAATAACTAATCTAAATATAATTTTCAAGCTTAATATCATTACAAACTTATTCCAAAAAAAAAAACATATGTAAATTTAATATAGATTTCTAACATGGACAACTCATTTATGTCAGCCTATAGATCCTTTTTGTGAAAACAAATCAGAATTAACCAAAATTTCCAAAATACCCAAATGATTTCTCAAGGCATATGCACATATGCTAAACTTACTATAAAAACCTGGCTTAAACACTGTTTAAAGCCAGCACAGAGATAAATTTATGAGTAATCATTATCACCATGAAAAACAAAGGAATGGAATGGACCAGTAACGTGTGATCATCACAAAGACAAAATAGTTCATTTTCGGTTTTAAAAGTGATTATTAGGTGTGGTGAGACTGAGGGAGACTGAGGGAGGAGGATCTCCACGAAGTTTGGGCTCTGTAGGAGAAAGCCAAAGCAAGTACTGTCAGCTAACTAGAGGTCTACGGCTAGGAAGTCAGGCCCCCGTGGGGAACACGCTGTTGTAGGGGCAAACTGGCCCAGTGTCACCCGGCCTTTAAATGCCTATGCTACCCCCAAAGACAAGGGCCCTGGGCAGTGGGGCTGGGAATGTGAGACTCGTGGCTGCTGAAGATGCTGAGAATATAAACACCACACATTCCAGCCTTCAAGGAACGTTCCAGAAGACGCTAGAAAAAGGAAAGAGTTGGAAGACAGGGAAGGGCTATAAATGCCATCTCCTCGGTCTGAGGCAGTTACTGTCATCTGGAACCCGCCCAGCAGCTTTGCTTACGCTCCCAAAGACCCTGCCAACAAGCCGCGATGGGTGGGGAGCTGTGGGGACCCAGCTCTCCCTGCTAAACGACTGGCTAAGAAGTTCTGGGAGACAGGCAGTCGCCGTCTTTAGGGTGCAGCCATGTGTGAAACCAACCAAAACCTACGCACACGTCCACACCTATGGTCACACGGATGGCCCAGCACATTAGAAACAGAGCAGGAAGACGTGAATGTGGGAGAAGGGGAGTCTGACAAGAATGCAAGATGACAGTGGTAAAATGTATTTTATGCAAGTTTGAAAACGCCAAGTAGATATTTAAGTAATGAAATAAGCAAAAAACAGCAATTATAAAATAAAAATTTTAATTAAATAAATGAAATAATTCCAAAAATAAAATAGACTTAAAACCACAACTAAAAGGATGAATTTTACAATAAATTCTCCAAAACATTGATTTAATCTTCAAAGCACAATACAGCCTCCTGATAGATCAATCAGGTAAAATTCAGATAGTTACTATGGCATTCTTTTCTACAAAATACTTATTACAAAGACAAAAACTTGATTTTTATGACGAGTTAAAAATTAAGATGAGGCCAAGCTGATCCTGCACGCCTTCAATCCTAGCACTCAAGAGACAAGGGCAGAGGAACCACAGTGAACTTAAGACAGTCTAACTTCTCTTGTCTAAAAAGTAAGAAAAAAAAAAAGACAGCATCTCCAGAGGTAAATTGCTGCATTTAACAACATATGCAAAAAAGCAGATTAACAGGAGAACTTAAGAGTCATTCACAAAAAACCATAAAATAATCTTGATTTAAATTATTTTCTGCCACAAACTTTTTGTAACCTAGAATTAAATAATGTCTCATATTTCAGAAGCCAGTGCTTCCACAGCAATGCTTTAACTCTAACTGGGATTCTGCGTGTGCTGACTCCTACCGTAGCCCGTTCCTCTGGCCAAAAGCGGGAATCATGGAGCCAGGGTGCTCCGCCATCAGTGCAACAAGCAGCTGCAGGACATCCATCAGATTGTCATCCTAGAGTGATTTTAGAAAATGAGGAGTGCAACGAGGAAAAATCAGCTCTTTGAATAGTGAATACTCCCAAAACAACATAAATTTTGACTTTAAATAAGTAAATAGGCAAATCTACAATTTACCAGTTTTGAACAAATGGTATTCTTTGATATTTTAATTGTAAGTAAAATATTTACTTACACCTCTATTTTAAATATACAGTTCAAAGTATATACCATCCTACCGAGTTGTAAACACATTAATCAGTGAAAACAAAACAACGTATAAATACCATAAAATAGCCAGCACTTTGTTGCTCAGAGAGCTGAAACGGCTCTTCTGTGGCCTCCTATCACAGCAGCATACTCTGCAGACACAGGGCGGCTGTGCATCTGACTTAATGAGCTGCTTGTTGTTGCCACCACAGGTCAGCTCGCAGCCAGTGCCCAGGGATCTAATGCCCTCTTCTGGTCTTCACAGGACACACCAGAACACACAGGAATCATACGTTGCAGCAAAACATATACACACATCGGATGGATGGATGGATGGATGGATGGATGGATGGATGGATGGATGGATGGATGGATGGTTTAGTTAAAAGCTGAACCCATTTAATTTTCAACTAAAAAATTTTAACCATATCACAAATGTGACTTATTTAAACAAAGTATCTAAGCATGGAAAAATCTGCCAGAGGAATGTGTTACAGCTCTCAAATCTAATCGTTTTCAGCTATTTTCGAGTCTACTTTCCTCTGTTACACTACTGCCTAACTAAACGCTTTAGTGTACTTTCTTCACTAAATAAAACCCAACTTTAGCAACTTCTTAAGCTCTTTCACGATGCTTCACAGAGCTGTGGTAATAAAAACCATTAAAGTGAGAATTCATTAGCACTAAATAGACTTACTCTCATGACAGGGATGTAAGTAGTAAAAAGCTCCTTGATGTTTTTACTTTCAACAAAACATCCCTAATGCAGCTTTAAAAAAAATCCCCAAATCAGAAAATCAAGTATTACCTCATGCATAGTCAGCAAGTAATTAAGAATAGCCTGTAGCTCATCTTCCTTTACTCCAGAGTCCTTCAGAAATATAACACACATATCTTAGCATGACACATAAAACTCATTTTTTAAATCAGAAACCATAAATAGATTAGTTGAGTTTGCCAGCTGTTATAAATCTAAAACTAACACAAAAATCTAAATTTAAAGTAAAATTTTGAAGAAGCACAAAAGACATACAGCCTGAATACTACACAGAAATCAAGGGGCAGGCAGGTCTCTTGCCAAACCTAATGTGACAGATAAGAGGGTTTGGCAAAAAGAACAAAGAATAAAATGGTGAAGAAATACTGCACAAGCCAGCAACCTTAGCACCTAGGAGGTGGAAGCAGGAGAAGCAGGAATGCAAACCATGCTAAAACTCCACAATGAGTCCAAGGGCAGCCTGGGCTATACGAGACTCTGTCTTAAAAAAGAAAAAACAATAAAATACTGGCCCAAAAAAAAAAAAAAATCTAAAGACTGCTATTTTATAAAACCAAAATGCTATTTTTTTTCCATGTCTTGTTTATTTTTTATTTTTGTTATTAATTAATTCCATTTACTCCTCCATCATAGGCCCCTCCCTTCTCTTCTCCCAGCTCTATCCTCCCTCCCACATCACCTCTCCCCTATCCCTCTGAAGAGGGGAGTTCCCTACCCAGACACTCATCTGTTCATATGAGGTCTGAGTTCCTCTGCCTCCCCTGTGGCCTGGTAGGGTGGTCCCGTTAGGGGGAGTGCTCAGAAAGCGGGCAACAGAGTCCATGTCAGAGAGAACCCCCACTCCCTAACCAGTGGCCCACATGAAGCCTGAGCTGCCCACTGGATACTTATAAGTAGAGGCCCTAGGTCTAGACATGCATTGTCCTTGGTTGGCGCTTCAGACTCCATAGGCCCCTCAGGCCCTGGCTGACTGGCTCTGATGGTGTTCTTGTGGAGCTTCTGTCACCTCTAGGTCCACCCCCGCCCCTTTCCAGCAGACTCCCTGTGCTTTGCCCAGTGTTTAGCTGTGAGTCTCAGTATCTGTTTTGAACTGTGGCTGGGTGGAGCCTCTCAGGACCTCTCTGACAGGCTCCTGTCTGCAAGCTTATGAGAGTATCATTAACAGTGACAGGGTTGGCTCTCTCCCACGGGGTGGGCCCTAAGGTTGGGCCCAGCATTGGTTGGACATTCCCTCCACCTCTGCTCTATCTGTTCTGTCTTTGTCCCCGCAGAGGTTGTAGGCAGGGTATGTTTTGGACTGAGGCCTTTGTGGGTGGGTTGATGATCTCCTCAGTCCACTAGGAGTCTTGTCTAGATAAAGGGTGTCCTCTCCAGTCTTCATGGCCCCTGCTACTAGGAGTCTCTCCTAGAGTCCCCCTGGTGTCCTCCCAGGGGCCTGTTCTGACTTAGGTCTACAGCTGGTCACAGAGATGCCCCGCCCACTGTTTCTATTTTCTCTGCAGGCCTCTGACCTCTGGCCTCTCACCCCTGCTCTCCCCAGGCCTGAGCTCACTTTATTTCTCCCTGAGCTCCTTCTTCTGTCTTGTTCCCACTCTGCAACCACTGCCTCTGTCTATTCTATTTCCCTTCTGAGTAAGATTTCAGTGTCCTGTGACAACCACATGATGGCAAGGATGTGCAAAATGTTCTTTTTAAAATTACTAAATTTTATTTTTTTTATAATAAAGACATAAAATGTGATGATTTCTAAAGGTGGATAAAGGCTGTGGCACACGTACACAAAATTTGTTTCTTCAAGTCTGGTACACAGTCAAGGACCCCTGAAAACAAAGCCTTGTTTAGGAGCCTGGTTGGCTGCTGCTCACACAGGCCAGAGCAGAACCCAGTGTTAAACGAGGGTTTTAAACATTTGCCAAATGAAAGGACAAATGCCCTTGAAATCTCATGGAAATTTGTATAACATGTATTAAAACTGCCAAACTCAAATTCTGACGTAATTTATGTATACCCAAGAGAAACAAGAATGAAACAGTATGAAAAAAAAAATCTCTCAACAAAGTTCTGTCTTTTTTTTACTGTAAAAAATAAACAAGCGGAGACCTATTTTCTGTGAAGTTGTCAGCTAAGACATGCAGTAGGAGGCAGGGGAAGAAACAAACTTACCTTCATCACTAACTGCTTAATGAACATCAGTAAGAAGGCTCGCAGAGAAAGTATTTCTTTCTGACTGGGTCTCGGTCCATCTTTAAAGACATACATAGTTAGTATTCTGAAGATCTCAAGGCTAACTACCACACAAAGCTTTCCTTTCCAAGACCTTTCCCATTTTCTAAAAGAAACTGCTGAGCACACTGCCACACACCTTTGCACCCAGCGCTCAGTCAGAAACAGATCTCGGGGTTTGAGGCCAGCCTGCTCTACAGACTGAGTTCTAGGCCAGCCAAGGCTACATAGTGAGACCCTGTCTCAACACACACACACACACACACACACACACACACACGCTAAAGAGAATCTTCTAAAGAGACTTTCCCTTACGCCTGTTGAAAACCAAGCATTCACTTTCACAGGCAACTCTATGCCCAGTACTCCAAAAGCACAGAACCGATTCTATCGTGTGCTGGACATGACACGGCCTTGGGACTCTTGCGTACCTACACGAGGCGTGAAAGTAGGCGAGGACTAGGCGGGAAGAACAGGGCCAGCAGGAACGAAGAGGAACAGGATATCGGCTCATGGGGAGCGGGCGTGATCACAGCATGTTGCAAACAAGCATGTGGGGTCAATTTGTACTTGATAATAGTACTTACGTTTTATTCTGAAAGGGCTTGTTACTAAGGTAACAGAAATTTACCAAAACATTAAAACGTACAGGAAAATCTAAACTCCGCGCAGTAAAACGTTCTGTGAACTGGCTATGAAAGGACTTTTTCTACTGGTTTAAGCTCTCACAGAAAGCATGCATCACCCCACAAGGCTGCTAAAGAAGAAGAAAGACTTTATGCTGACTACCTCTGACATCTCCAGGACTTGGGCAAGGCCTTGGTCACACATGGCTCACATTAAGTCAATTTTCATGTCTCAGGCATCTCATTCTGAAGTACAAAACTTCTGAAACCAAATAACTATTGTTCTACGACCTCAAGTTAGGGACCTGTTTGCCTCATAAATCCTGAGTTCCCCCCAGTAATCACTATTTACAGCTAGCACCCAGACCACCAAAGCACAAGACCACCACGACCTTGAACAGATCAATTAAAGTAGGAAGAAAATTGTGTAAAATGTGTTCCACATGATAACTCCTAGACAAACATCAAGCTAAACAGATGAGAACTAAATCTGTCCAGCTCCCCTAGCCGACCTGTGAGACTCCCTCAAGTCACTAGGTACTTAGGAAATGAAGATCAGGGCATGAGACGGGCCATCAAGCAGAACTGAGAGTCCTGCAGCACGTGACCTCCCCGGCAGGCTTTCTGCACGTGCCAGTGCTCGCCAGCCTGCACACTGGTGCGGGGTGTGTCCTTGCAGCTCTCTCAGCTGGGGATGCAGCATTCTCAGAGAATGAGGCACTACTTGGAAGGGTACATCAAGTAGCAGAAAAGAACAAAACCTATTTTTGTAAGCAACTGAACAGTCAGAGCTGTGACAACAGTGGCATTACACAGTATCCTGGCTCCGGTAATCTGAAGAAACCATCTTTAAATGTTATTCATGGACAGAGCCCTTGTTCACCTCAGACTACGAGTGAGGAGGTTAGGCACCCCCGAGTGTGGCCAGCAGTGCAATCGCTGCCACAGATGCAGGCACCGGATCAAGCCCAGCCTCTGACAACAGAGAGACTTGAGCATGCCCGATCCAGGGCAACGCTCTTCACAGCAGCAGGGCGCGCAGGCGGAGCGGCTGCTCACCACCACAGAGGCAGGGACTCCCGACAGCGGCTGCACAGAGCTCGTCATGGGGACAGACAGATGTGCCCAACACCTGCCACGCACGGCTGCACCTGAGCGCCACTTTGCGTCAGCCGGTCAGCTCGCTTTCAACACAAGCCAACTTGAAGGAGGCTCTGCACACCTTAGAGTTTTACTCTGGCCTCCTCCATGAACTTTCCGGTGTTCGGAGAGTGTTACCCTTGCCGCACTTGTCCTGATTATGAAGGAAACAATCACTGAAATCTCAAAGCTTTACTTCACCGCTACTGTGAACAGAAACGCCCTGCACTTCCAAGAACTTTCCATCTCCACAAAGCTCCACTTTCGGTGACTCACTACAGTTATCTCAGCACCGACACCACTAAGCAATTCATGTGTCTTCTCCGCGGAGACGTGTCACAACTAGCCCGATGGTATGTGCTTAGCCACAGCTTACTGAAAAGAGTAACATCCCTTCAACAGTAGCGCAAGGTCGGCAACAGCACTGATGACAAACTAGTGAGCTCTGCTCTAGGAAGGGGCTGGAGAAATGGCTCTGAGCTTGTGAACACTGGCTGCTCTTCCAGAACACCCAGGTTTCATTTCCAACATGGCAGCTCACAATCTCCTACCCCAGTTCCCAGGGGTCTAACACCCCCTCTGGCCTCTGAAGGCACTAGGCACACCTGTGGCACACAGACATACGGGCAAACCAAACATTCAGACGCATCAAGTGAAACGAAACATCTCTCGTTGGCCTCTTCGCACCCTGGTTTGCCACGTGCACACAGCATCCAGTCAGCAGCCTCTACCTAATCCCTTGGGGGTGATGCCGCTGCGGTCCTGCGGGTTCACTGCCCAGTAGTAGTACTTGAGCGTGTGCGTGATGAGCAGCACTGTCCCGACTCTCCGAATAGTGTTGTATATGCTGACTGTACCGATGAAGTCAGTGGACAGGTACGTGTAGAGCATCAGCTGAACCTACAGAAGCAAAATGCAGAGCACAGTCAAAGGAGGTCACTGGCACCTGTCTCCCAGGCTGAGTTCTGGACTACAGTTATTCCAAAAAGTAAGATGCTGTGCTTGGTGACATCATATCAGACATCAAAACACACGAGCATACACACACAACTTATAAAGTAAACATCCAAAATATGGAACTTTCTGCTATATTATCCCATGGAAATAATTCTTCTATCCCAATATAGCGAACACCAACTTTTCACTAACATCTCTAAGTTTATAATAAATGTATGATTAAGCAATTGTTTTGTTTTGTGTGTTTTTCTAGGTCAATGGGTGGGTGGCTTTGTTTGTTTGTTTGTTTGTTTTAGACAGTCTCACTATATTCCCCTGGCTGGTCTGGAACTCACTATGTACAGCAGGCTGGCCTCAAATTCACGGGCATCAACTGCCTCTATCCCTTGGGTCCTGTAATTTAATATTTTCAGGGCCACCATGTCTGCCTTAAATAATTGCTTTGAGTATGTAGATGCTTTCAATATTTTACCAAAAAGTAGAAGCTGGGACAAGAAGTCTTGGTGAGAAAGTGTGAGAAACCGCCTTTGGATCCCCAGAAGCAACGCGCAGCCACACACAGTCTGTAATCAGCACGCCTACACAGAGGTGACACGCGAGGCGGAGAGGAGCCCAGACACCCGCAAGCCTGCGTGCACAGGAGCAGTGAACAAGAGACGCTATCTCAAAGGAAGCCAACCGTAAGCCTTCATGCTGCAGAATGGCCTCTGGCTGCCACACGGGCTTATGGCACGGGCGCCCGGTCACACAACAACATGCGCGCACTTAGAAACATGCACATACAGGTTTGAAAAAGAAAAAGGCTGGTATGACTCAAAAACAAAACACACAGAAATGTTCACATCTACATTCACTTCAAATGAAAGTTCTTACCATATTAGAGAAAGTAAGAGCTCAGGTACTAACCCCCTCAGCACAGCTCATCTCCGCACAAAGTTTCAGTGAAACCATGCTCTTCGGCAGCAGCTACCCTCAATACGTACAGCAGAAGCAGGACGACCCTTGTTGTACTCCCACGCTGCACCCACCAAGTCTGTACGCCTGGCTCGTGGGTGGGTTTTATAAACTGAGCGACTGCTGTCCAGCACACGCAATCTCCCCTTAGACTAAGTCCCACCGGTGTGTTTGCAAGGGAGTGTTTACATTGCCTTCCTGGACACTAGGCATTTTCTTTTCTTTTTTAAATTGCTTTTTTGACTCACTTTACATCCTGACTGTAGCCCCACCCCGCTCCCCCTCCCAGCCCTTCCACACCTTCCTCCTCCCCTATTCCTCAGCAAAGAGGAGCTCCCTTTCCCATCCACCCCAGCTCATCAAGCTACATCAGGACTGAGCATGACCTCTTCCCTTGTGGCCCGGCAAGGCAGTCCCACCAGGGGGAAGTAATCTAACAGCTGACAAGTGAGTCTGTGTCCAATGTTCCCTACTAGGGGACCCACAGGGGGTATATGAGCTGCTCATCTGCTACATCTCTGTAGAGGGACATAGGTCCAGTTCCTGCATGGTCCTGCATGATGCTTCAGTCTCAGCAAGTCACTCTGGGCCCTCGTTAGTTGGCTGTTTGTCTTCTTGTGGAGCTCCTGTCATTTCCAGGTCCTTTTCTCTTTCCTCCCATTTTTCCACAAGACACCCAATGTTTGGCTGTTGAGTCTCGGCACTGCTGGGTAGAGTCTCTCAGAGGACAACTCTGTCAGGCCCCTGTCTGCAAGCTTAGCAGAGTATCGTTCATAGTGTCAGGGGTTGTCTCTCCCCACGGAGTCGGTCCTGGGTTGGGCCAGGCACTGGCTGGGCATTCCCTCGATCTCTGCTCTGTCTTTCTCCCTGCCCAGCTCGTAGGCAGGGTGAATGTGGGGTTGAAGTTTTTGTGGCTGGGTTGGTGTTCCCCTCCCTTTACTGGAAGAACTAGTCTGAAAAGGAGCCCTCTTCAGTCAGTCTCTGTGGCCTCTGCTACTAGGAGTCAATGAACCCCTTCACAACCTCCCAGGAGCCTACCCTGGGAGTCTCCAGCTTGTCACAGATGTCCCCACCCTCCGTTTCTCTCTTCTCTACTGAGGACACAGAGAGTTAATATGGGGGAGAACAGACCTGGGGAAAGCGAGGGCAAGAGGACAGAAAGCATTTTTATTTTCAGCTCTGTGCTGAGACTCACTGTTGTCGGGGAATTTGTCTAAACAAGCAAATACTAGGTACAAATCCCTCAGATGCTCTATAAAGAACCAACCTTAAGATCTAATCAGTAATCTCATAGTAGATGTGTTAAAAACAGTGATGCTGAACCAGATAAAACTGAGGTTTAGAAGACAACTGCACCCTAGAAAAATCAAAACTATGCTGAGATTTCAGCTAAGCTGCTCCACGGTAATGTTTTTCTGTATTTGCTGATGTTAAAATGAGTGGCCTAAACTCTCTGTCACTAAAGCAAGACAATACTTCCTATAGCATCCTTCACATTCTTAAGCACTTTATGTCAGATCAGAAATACTTCCCTGTACCTGTATACACAGCACTGTGCTGTGGATTATAATGACACACACAGCCATCCCTCACACGAAAACACACTTAGAGATGAAAGGTACACAGCAATCCAAGCTATGAAAGCAGACATGAGCAGGCGTGGCAGGTGGGGCAGCTGAGTAGTAACGCCCTTGTGTGGCATGTGTGAAAGCACTGGGCTCAGTCACCAGCACCCTAAGGACACAACAACAACAAAAGGTCACGAAGCAAAACCTAAGGAAGTGGCTCAGACTGCTGACACGGTAACTTCAGAGCCAGGAGCTGTGGAGATAAAGTGAGTCTGCAGGGAAAGCCCCATCGATCAGAAAGCATGAGGAAAACTTTGAAGGCAGGGAGCAGCACAGGCAGACACAAGGAAAGGAAATTTCAACAAGAAAAAATGGTAGCTGAAAAGATGGTATCCTAGTTATGGAGCAGCCATTTTCCAAACTCACCTGTGCATGAAAGGACCTGAAAAAACATTCTCTCTCTTTTTAATTATGAAGCATAAGTCATACTCCACACTCATGAAACCAAAGTCTGCAGAGGACAGGGTAGGACTCTGCTGCACTTTTCTTTTTAAACGCTTTTCTCCACTGACTGAGCAGCAGCCAAGACTGGGAACCACTGTGCCAGTGAATCCTTACAGCAACTGCTGTTGAACCAAGGATATCTGAATTCTACAAGATCTAGAATTGGCAGAAAGGCTTAAAGCTCGCTGAAAGGCTAGCTCACTCTGAAAATAACAGGAAAATGAAGTCTGAGAGACTAAGAAGGGCTCTGATGAGAATAGCATGTCTGGAACATAAAGAACGTCCACTGTGGCGATGCTCACCTGTGATCCCAGAACTTGGGAGACAAAGGCAAGAGGATCCAGAGTCCAAGACTGGCAGGCCACAAGGAGAAACCGAAGCCAGTCAGGACTCACAGAGCTAGCTCTGTTTCAAAAACAACAACATATACAAGATTCCTTAAATAAAATTAAATTAGATAGACAGTGGATAAAATCAGGTAATATGAAGAATGATAGTATGGAAAGAAAAATGTGTTGGCTTTAACAGCAACATATACTGATAAATGAAAGCACAGGCCTCTACACTAATTAGGAAGGAGCCTCCCTCACCTCTTTCACACATAACGCCATCACCTGTGCAGCTTTGTCTCTGTCAATGTGGAAGCCTGCTGGGCTCCCCACTCCACCCAGAACCACACAGTCACCCCACAAACTCTTCTAGTAAACAAAAGATTACTGCAGACCAAAGACTGGCAGTTCCTTCAAGGCTACAGTGACATCACCTGGGAGCAGGTCTAAGGTGAGTGACCCAGAGGAGGGCCTCGATCCCTGCTCAAGGCTAGTTCACACATCTGAGTGCAGGAGCCAGAGGAGGAGGGTCTCCCGACTCCAGGGAGGCTCACAGGCTCCTGCAAGCCGACGTCTACATGCTCTGCTCCGTGCTTTCGAACAGCTTGCTCACCCCTCCAGCTACAGGAGCTGCCAGCCAGACAATCCGAGTCTGTCCAGAACTGTGTTTGCAACGAACTTAGAGCAAATAAAATTCCTTACGGATATGCCACGCAAACAGCTGACAGAGAATGCTAACCTACGTCAATTATAAACTCCGAACAGGTATTTAAGGAGATTTATTTAAAAGTATAAAAAAAGTGTGATAATATTAGAAACATGGAGAAGCCATGTGATTATATTTAAAGTAAAAACCGGTCCTGTACAACCAGGAATGTAATGAGACACCACCTGACAACTTCAAAAGAGACACAAAGCCTTACAAATATGCTGGCTAGTAAGACAAAAAAAAATGTCTAGTAAAAGATTTTTAAAGTAACTTGAAACAATCTTTGAAAAGAAATAAGACTAAGGTCATGGAAAGGAAAGAGGTCAAATTTCACCTGGAGATAAAACGCTGCTGCCTCCAGCTGCCTCCTCTGATGAGTTCCACATGGCAATCAGAGTCGGCAGCTGCGTTTCTCTTCACCTTTTGAAAACACTGGCTGAAAATAAGATATTATGACCCGAGAAAAGAAAGTCTGCAGACATTTTTTTCCTGACAATTAGAGTAAGTATGTGCTGTGATGGACACAGCAAGTGGGCAATGGGAGAGGGAAGTGGGAACGCGGGGTTAAAATAACACCATTTCTAACAAAAACTGTAAATTACACAACTTGGTAAAACTTTATTTCAAGTTATGCTCAATATTAATTTTAGGACAACAGACCAGGGTTTGTTAAAGATTTTGTTCACAAACTCTGTAGTAACAAATCCACCTATGTTCAAATAGGAAGAGTCGCCTGTTGTCAAAGTACTAAGTTATTTGACAAACACAGAAGAATTTTCTGTGAGTCAATGTTAAAACTAACATTTACTGAGATCACTATATTATGCCTTCAAGAAGAGGCAGTATTTCAGCGGTGGCTTTAAAATGACCCAGCAGCTCACCACACTGGCAGAAGCCCAGAGGAGGCAGACCACAGGAAGAGGGAGAGATGTGAGGAAATGGGGAGGAGGAGGAGAGAAAAAAGGAGGGAGACGGAGGACGTGTGTGTGTGTGTGTGTGTGTGTGTGTGTGTGTGTGCGCGTGTGTGTGTGTGTGCGTGTGTGTGCGTGTGCGTGTGTGTGCGTGAGCGCGTGTGCGTGTGTGTGTGTGTGTGCGTGCGTGTGTGTGTGTGTGTGTGTGTGTGTGTGTGCACGCACACAACATTGTACACACATTTACAACAGAGCACCATGGCTCCATTAGTTCACAACAGAAAACTATATATCGACTGGTAAATTTTCCTGAAAAGCACAACCTACGCTTAATCAACACTGGGCATCCACCGAAACCTTACCTATCATATGTAGAAGGAAAGACAATTCTCACACACAAAAGACTCCACAACAAAAGTAAAACGGGATCACTGTGCATCACCTGGGCTGGAGTGTGGATCCATATGGCAGGGTTGAGAAGAATGTGATCACACAGCTGTTTCAGGAGGGGCATCCCATTCTGCAGATTGCTCAAATACTTGGAAAACGCAAGGCAAAGTTCAAGTACTGCTCTGCTGACATGGGACTTGGAAGACTGTTGGGATTGAGGGGAGGAAAGAAGTTTAAAGGTTACTACTAAGTCAAAGGAAGGTAAGTCAATTACAAGCTGTCAACAGCAAAAGAGAAACTGTCCACAAACTAGGCTCAAGGTTAAAGACGGTATTAGGCACTACCTCACTTCTGGAGCAGAGGGCAGGAAGCAAGGGAAATGCAACCACACTTTAACTTAGGTAAATTTCTATAGGCAAAGAAGACATTCTTGCGGACAGAATCTGTTAACCACATAGAAAAACAAGGACATGGTCTGCACATTAATAATAAATCTGACATCACTTGTACTCACCTTTTCAAGGCTGTAGCCTATCACCAGGAAGCCCTTACAAGCCAGCATCTGCTCCTGCATGGCGAGGGAGCTCTTCAGCACCTCCATGACAAAAGCCAGCAAGGTTGTGCTAGAATAGGACACAAGGCAACTGTCTGAGAAGGAATACCCCACAAGAAAATGTTACACTCAACACACTCATCTCAACAAGACTTTCCTGGTCTCAGGCTGGAATGCAGCTCAACAAGAGTGCTCACATGGCAGGCACACTCCTTGGCTCAGTCAGGGGAAACACAGAGAAGCAAGTTCTACTGGTACTATCTCCAAGATGATTTCCGAACAAAGTACTGATTGCACGATCAAGGTTCACTCACTATTTCATGTATTTTATCACAAACATTAGTAACTTAGAAACAAACATGCACCATAGGAAAAAATGAACATTTGAAAACAAAAGATCTATGTGTCATGAAGGTATTAAGATCTTAATGAATATAGAGCTATAAAAAGGTAAAGGGGAAACTGGAATGATACGGAAAGGAATGGGAGGAACAGCACACCAGGGGCCTTCTGAAAAGCCTCATGGAAACCTACTACTGCAGAAGCTTCCTAAAATGTGTACATACATGAAAGGAATTGAAATTAAGTCCCCATATAATGGAGACAACACTGCTCTAACTAGACATATTATGATGCCACCCAGCACAAGGAACGGCTTCTGTCTTGTTGAGTCACTGGCCATTGAGCCCTACCAAGGCTAGTGGTTACCTCTATAAGCTGACAGTAATGCCATATTGCTGGAAAAAACACAGATCACTAAACACGGAGAAATAAAGGGTCAACAAAGCTACAAAACCTGAGCCCAGGGGTCCTGCAAAGACTGATGCATCAACCAAGGACCATGCATGGAGAGGACCTAGACCCCCTCCTCAGATGTAGCCAATTGGCAGCTCAATGTTAATGTTGGTTCCCAATTATAGGGAGCAGGGGCTGCCTCTGACATGGACTCAGTTGCTTGCTCTTTGATCACTTGCCCCTGGTGAGGTGGTCTTGTTGGCCACAGAGGAAGAGGATCCAGGCAGTCCTGATGAGACTTGATAGGCAATGGACAAATGGAAGAGGACAAGAACTCCCCATTTTAGTGGTCTAGGGGAAGGGGAGACGGGGGGGGGGGGGGGAAGAGGAAGAGGGGGGGGGACTGGGAGAAGTTGAGGGAGGGGACTTCAATCGGGATATATAATGAATAAATTGTAAAAAAATAAAAATAACAAAAACATGTTTAAAAAGCTGGTGCTCAAACAGAAGCCTCCCGACTACTCACTAGTACTCATGGTGCCGGCAGGTGCTCTGCAGGCTACCAGAAGAGATCTGCCAGCACCGATGTCACCAGTTACAGACCCTGCAGTTTACAGCAGCACTCTGCCTGGAGGAGAGCCTGCTAAACTGCAGCACAGAGATTAGAAGAGGAACCAGCCACCTCTGAGATAGCCACTCCATGAGATAGAGAAACACTGCTAAAGTGGCCAAGGACCTGAGACGAGAGAAGTCCTGGCCTCTGAGGAACCTACTACTACTATTTTGCTACGGGAATGTAAGAATAAAACTACTCCTAATGGCATATTATTATACCCAGAGATCAGAGCAGGACTCAGCATCCACCAGACCACTGGACATTGTGCAGAGAGTGACAGACTTTGGAGAACTCAGCTCTGAATGAGCAGTCTTTATCAAACCCCTCCCCAAAGGCTCAGGGACCTATGTAGAGGAGGAGGTAAAAAGACTCTTAAGAGCCAGAGGTGGTGAATGATGGCAAGGAAACAGGGTCTTCCAGACACAACAGGGGTGATAACACATATGAACTCAGAGACACTATGACAGCATGCATAAGACCCACACAAACTGAAACCAGAAAAAAATCCCAGATGGAGAAAAAGTGCATACAAAGTCCCACTCTAGATCAGGAAGCTTTTTACAACTGATGGCTGGTGGGAAAGGGCACGTCAGTTTTCTCTAAGGGCATGTCACTGAGCAGAGTAGGCTCCATGCCCAGTAGTTGGCCAACAGAAAACAGACTCCACGGTTTTGGGTTGGTTTGGTTTTGCATTAGTTCGGTTTGTTTGTTTGTTTGTTTGTTTGTTTGTTTGTTTGTTGATCTCATTAAGGTTTTGTCTGTTTTCACTATCACTTTTTTGGTTCTTTGTTTTTCAAGAGAGAAAACATGAAGTGGGGTGAGTAGGGTGGTAGAGAGGATCTAGGGGGATTTGGGGAAAGGGAATGAGTATGATCATAATATATCCTATGGAAAAAAATTAAAGAAAGAAAAAATAAAAATTATTCTGAAATCAAAAAAGAAACATATGCATGTGTACAACCTTCAAAGAATCAATAAAAGTATTTTTAAAAAAGAATATGTGTAACAATATAATCAAGCATACTCATTTTTTCTAAGAGTTAGAGACCAAAAGAAAGAAATTTAAAGAGAGCAAGTAGGCCTTGCCAGACCACAGGAAAAGAGGACGCACTCAGTCCGCTCAGTCCAGGTGCAACCTGATGAGCTGGGCTGGCTGAGAAATGGGGCTGCCCTTTTCTGAGGAAAATGGGAGAGGGGAAATGGAGAGAAAGGGAGGTGGTACTGGGAGGGGAGGAGGAATGGAACTACAACAATGATGTAAAGTAAATAAAAAATTATTAAAAAAAAAAAAAAAAAAGAGCAAGCAGAATATGGTTTAAGTTCTCAAAATAATCAGGGCTCCAGACTGGACAGAGTCTGCTCTTAGCAAGCATGGAGGTGCACACAGTTAATCCCAGCACCTGGGAGGCAGAGGCAGGAGGATTTCTGGGGGGTGAAGGTCTACAGAGTGAGACTCTGTCCCCAAAATTAAAAAATAAAAAATAAACAATAAAAAAGTAGTTTGTTCCTCCTTTCCATAGGAAAGTCAAGATCCTTCAATCTTGAATTTTAAAAGTGAACAGAGGACACAGCATTCTGCACCACCCACAGCATTTAGAAAAGCCCAAAAAGGCCAAACAGACAGAGGCCTAGTGGCCACTGCTTTTTCAAGGGCTCCGAGGAGAGATCACGGCAGACAGCAAGACTGGCCTTCACCCTCAGAGCTCCGAAGACTCTGAAAGGATGGGGAAAGGAAAACTAACCCTGTTGAAGCAATTGTACTATGCTGAGAGAAATTAAATATTTTAAAGCATGGTCAACACACCAGGTGCAGTGACGCACACGTGCAATGGAAGGGGGGCGTTTATAAGTTCAAGGCCAGCCTGGGTAACACAGCAAACCTCCAAAACACAAATAAATTATTTACCTTAAAGAGCTGGCAAATGCTAGATCTGATTCCAGCTTAGAAAAAAATTAGAAATAACTTGTTGCCTAAAAATCTGAAGACAACTGCCTCATCCTCAGTTAGGATACATGGGTCACAGATTTCAAGTCCCATGTGGGAGAACTTCAAAACAGAACAGAAAGCTCACTGAAATTTCTCAATAACGAAATATAACCACGGACTATACATAACTTCACTGGAGTATGCAGCCACAAGAAATCCCTTCATTCAGACAGCTCTCATTCTCTACAGTTTAACACAGACTTCACCTGCCTCTGCCTATGTAACACTCAGTCCTAGAACACAGAAAATAAAATGTGCCAATATACAACCTAATTTTTAAAAGAAGACAAAACCCCCTTGCCTACAATTAAAATTTTTAATTTTCAATTATACAAATGACTGAGTAACAAACTAAAATATAAAAACCTTTATTCCTTGTTAAATAAAAATTTTTAATATTTTTAAATTATATTAAACAGCACGTGTGTGTGTGTATGTTTTGTCTATTTTTTTCCTTTTTTTACAGTAGGGTTTCTAAACAGCCCTTGCTGTCCCAGAACTCACTGTGTATACAGGCTAAAATTCACAGTGATGTGCCTACTTCTTCCTCACAAGTGCGGGCCCTAAAGGCTTTGCCACCATGCCCAATCAAAATATACCACTCTGAATAAATCAACTATCACTATGTTGGCTTTATTTGGTAACATTTATTGTATTTTAGAGTTTCTCATTTTTTTCTACTACTAAATTAGAATATATCAATAACAATATAATTCATGGAGATTTACAGTATTGTTTATACATAAATTTCTCTAGAATATTGTTACTCTACAACAAAATGAATGGCAATGAAAACCCTATGCTTTTGCCATCATGAATAGGCCTGATGCTGCACACCTGTACTCCTGGCTCGTGAAAACAGAAAAGGTAGAAAGAGGGCAGGTTTGAGGTTATGCTGAGTTACAGGTGACCTGCAGGCCAGCAGGGTAAGGGACACACAGAAAAACCCTCTCTTAAAGACAACAATCAAAAAAAGAAGCCAAAACACTCACCAGATAGTCAGATCCACCTCATCGGATAAATATTGCTTATAATCCAGCTGTGCAAAAAGCGGAAACAAAACTTGCACTCCTCCAATTGAATGCATGGCACTTTGGATGGAATGTGTTAAAACTGCCTTTACATCCTGGGAAAACGAAACACAATAAAGGGTTCATGTTTTCTCTTCTAAAGCCACTGAGAAGAAAATACAGTAGGAAATGTAGGAACACTAAAATATGGTATGTCGCATGTTTAACTGGCTGACACCCACTTGTGTGTTATAAGGAGATCTGAGGAGTACCTGCAGCATGAGAGCATGCGGTGAGTGAACAAAGATGGAAGGGTTGTCCTTGGGAGATGACTCGAGGCACAGCTGGGCATCTGTGGCCCTCGGATTATACGTGAAGGCGATGGCACTGGACAGCTTGCCATCGTACAATAAAAGTTTATGATGTTCAGCCAGGAAAAGGTCACTTTCTGCTTTAAATTTAAATGTACCCTGTTAATTTAAAAAGAAAAAAGAAAGTTAACGTACACACTGCCTAAGAAACTCTAAACACAAAGAGCCCAACGATAAGATCTACCCACCAGGTGAGCGGACCACATCGCGTGAGAACCTCCATGATCCGCCCTCCTGACCCTGTCGCTGAGGCACATCAAATTTCACTGTCCAGCTGCCTCTCCATCACCTGCTTCACTCACTGGTGAGGGGTGTGCTCTCAATCTCCACATGGAACAGCTCTTTCCACATTTTCTAGACTCATTTTATCAGTCACTAAAGCATACTCAGTGACTTCAATGCCTTCACTTCCTGGCATGCTCTGTGGCCCAGCAGGCAGCCTGACCTGAAGCCTCTCCTGTGCACTCCCAGGACGAATGTGCACTATGCTGCTGCCATAGTACTCTGTACGGTAGTTCACCTGTTCTCCACAGTTGTCCACATCCTGTTTTCCTGTGGACCTCAGTTACTGTTTGCTCTCCCTACACTCAAAGTACACACTCAAGTTTCCTACTATTATTGTATTGCCATCTGTGTGTTCCTTCAGTGCGGTCAAAGATTACTTTATACAGTCACACATCACAAAACAATGTTTGGATCAGTGAAAGAATGCATACAAGGGGCTGGAGAGATGGCCCAGTGCTTGAGAGCACTGGCTGCTCCTCCAGAAGCCCCAGGTTCAATTCCCAGCACCCACACTGCAGTTCAGAACTGTGTATAGCTCCAATTCCAGGAATCTGACCCCTCACACAGACATACCTGCAGGCAAAACACCAACCAATGCACATAAAATAAAAATAAGTAAATCACTTTTCAGAAGCTGGAAAGACGGCTCTGTCCCAGTTATGTAAGTCGGGAATAGAAAAGAGCCTGAAAAATGCCCAGAGAATACGAACAAAGAAAAAAAGAGTTTATGGGGGGAACATTAGAGGATACTCATTGTCAGCATCCAGTCCAGCTCCTTAAAAAAAAAAAAAAAAAAAAAAAAAAACCCTTCTAGGTAATTTCTAAGTCCTTAAACGTGCTTCTCAGGGTTCCGCTGCCTAATCACCGTGGTCCAACCACAGCTGCGACCATGGGAGGACATTGAAGAAGAAGAGGGTCCTCAGGCTCTTTATGAGGACACCACCTCAGGCTTGGAGATGAGCCTTCACGACCTAGTTACATCCCACAAACCTCAACTCTTGATATCACCTCCTTGCAAGTTAAGCTTCAATGAATTTTAGAGACATACACAATCAGACCATACCACATAAGAGAGAAAAAAAATTAACCTTAACCTTACTTCATAAAAAAAAAAAAAAAAAATTAATTCAAAATGAACCACAAAGTAACACAAAAATATTAAAATAATAAAACTAAGAAAATCTTTCTAATATTCTGGTCAAATATTTATAAGAACACAAAAAAGCAAAGAAACTGAAAAATGATTCTTGATAAAAATCAAACTCCTGAGCCAAGTATGGTAGAGCACACCTTTAATTCTAGTGCTTGGGAGGCAGAAGCAGGTGAATCTGAGTTCAAGTCCTACCTGGTCTACAGAGTTCTAGAACATCCAGGGCTACACAAAGAAACCCTGTCTCAAAAAAAAAAAAAAAAAATACTCAGGAGAAATTTATAAAATTATGTTCACAATATTTACGGAACTCTTGAAACCCAGTAAGAATATCAATCACAAAAAAGTGAAAACTCACAAATACATGGCTAGTACACAGCAGCACAGAGACCTTCAGTAAAAAATCCAAATTACAACCATAGGGAGGCCAGCCACAGTGACAAACGCCTATCATCCCTGCACTTGGGAGGTGGAGACAGGAGGATCAGGAATTCAAAGCCAGCATCAACTAGGTACAAGGTACATCAACTAGGTACAAGGCTGGCTTGGAATACTTAGGACCCTGTCTCAAAAGAAGTGGGAGAAGAGAAGGAAAGCTATAAAAATTCCTCCAGTAGGAACAATCCTACTCCTGAGTATATATATCCAAGCAAATGAAACAATGATATCAAAGAGACACTTGCACTTCCATGATTATAACAACGTTATTCACAACTGCCATGAAGTACAAATAAGTGCTCGTAAAGAGATAAAAAAATGGGCTGGGCATCATAGCACTTCCTTTAAATCCTTAACACTAGTGAGGCAGAAGTAGGAGGATCTCTGTGAGTTCAAAGCTAGCCTGGTCTACACACACACACACACATACATGCACGTACAGAGAAAGAGAATGAAATACTATTTGGCCATTAAAATGAGTTAAATTATGTCAGTTTGACAATGTGGATAGAACTGGAAGACATATATTAAGTGAAATAACCCAAGACACAGGCAAGTAATTGCCCCATGATCCCCTTCATACTAAGGGATCTAAGACTGTCAATATCTTACAAGTTGGAAGCTGAACGATGGCCACTGGAGACCGAGGTGGTGGAGAGAATGGTCAATGGGTGCTAACTTACACAGACAAAAGAAAGAAGTTGTAGTGCATGGCTATGCAGTGGAGTAACTATAAAAAGAATAATATATATTTCAGAAAAGCAAAGGAAAACTAGAACATTTTATCAAGAAGAATGATAAATGCTTGAGGAGACAGATATGCTGATCCTGACTTGAATATAACACAATGCATACCTATATTTTAATATTATGACTATGCACAATTTCATGTCACCTTAAAGGAAGATTTGCCTTCGTTGAAGAAAAAGAGCATGAAGTAAAACTGAAAGTTGAGCTAGAACTTTCCACACTCCCTCCCAGCAGGCTCAGGTATGCTGCGATCCTCTCAAAGTGTGAAGTACCCTTTGCCCTGTGATTTCCCTGCCGTGCTCCCAGTGCCCTGGTATACACTATAACTGCTCAAGGTGTAACTCCCTGGGTCTAAGCCAGCTTCAGATCCAGCCCAAACGGCTTTCAAACACTGAGCAGTGGACAGGAAGCTTGTACCTTGTACCCCAGGCCCAACTGGTAAATGGCAAAGATCTGAGCTGCATTAAGAGCATCGCTGAAGAGGTAAACTGCAGTCATCTGACCACAGAACACCCGGTTGGCATCGGCCGTTTCTGATGAGCCCAGGAAGCACTTGTCAAAGGTCTATAAAAGAAAAGAGGCTTTATTAAAGACAAACAGACAAACAAACAAAACATCATACACTCTATAAGTGATAGATAGCACATACAGAGGACAAAACACTCTCTGACCATTAAAATGAATTAAAAACTGTCATTTTGACAGTGTAAAAAGAGCTGGGGTATATATTTTAAGTAAAAGAGCCAAGGCACAGGTGGATAAATGCACATATGTGTATCTGTGTTTCTAAACTATGTACAAAGAGAGTGTAACAATTCATTTTGCACTTCACTCCTTCACACCTGAAGTGGGCATTGAGAACGGCATCTTGAAAATGGAAGAACACAAGCTTTCTAAGTTATCATAAATAAAACCTGTTAACAATGAGACAACAGAAAGACTCAAACAAGCTGATGTGATACTAGTAGGTTAAACATCTCAGTTAAACAGAACGCTTCACATAGAGCAGGAAAATCGTGAGTTTGGTTTGGGTCATGTGACCCTTCTCAATGCACCATTTTTACCATAAAAAGATTGGTGTTCCTCATTTACAAAGACTTGGAGACTAAGGAAGCTTATCTTGTTTCCCATCCCCACAGTGTTCTGTGATTCCATGTTTCATACTATTTTCAGGAGGAAAGTGAGTAAGATCATCCCCTGAGGAGGTGAGAGACCAAGACTCAGAACCGCGTCTGACGGAACACGAGCTCTTCAGGCTAACACTATCAACATTATAACGCTGGGTGAGTGGCACACTGTGAAGCTATTTCCTTAGTGGTTTTTACGGTTTCTATAAAAAGAATGTTTGGATGAGAGAAATAAGATCATTTCTATTTCCACTCTAATCTCTGAATTCTAAAAACATAATAAAAATAATAGTACCAAAGCAGCTTTAAAGCATATGCAAAGTGTGTGCATGCATCATCTAATGTATTACAAAATAATAATCTTTATCTCTACCCAGGATATTTTAAGATAAGATACGAGAAATAGCTGATAAATCAACAAGTTCTATCAAAAAATTAACATAGTATAAAAACACATTATAGTGGTCAAAATGTATACTCAGATTTCAAAATATTCTCTTTATAAATTTCATCCCTTCCAAATAATAGCTTTTCACAGTGTACTGATTAGCTCTGCCAACTTAACACAAGCTGACGTCTGAAAGCTACCTCAGGTGAGAAATACCGTCAGGAGACTAGCCTGTAGACCGGCCTGTACGGCAGTCTCTGGACGATGACAGGCACGGAGGGTCCGGGCCTGTGAGCAGTTCATGTGCCCAGGTATCCCGGGCTCTATGGGAAAGCAGGCTGAGCAAGGCCAGAGCCCCATGCCAGGAGACAGCGGCCTCCATGGCCTGGCGTCAGTCCCTGCCCTGCCTTCCTTCAGTGATGAACAGTGACGTGGAAGTGCAAAGAACCCTCCCCACCGAGCTGTTGTGGGTGCTTTACCTCAGCAATAGGAACCCTAAGCAGCACATTTTCAAAGTACTCACATCGCTGGTGTTGACAAGCCATGTGATCTCCCCGTAGGACGCCAGCTCGCCATTGACGTAACACCGAAGCTCACTGTTCTTCCAGCGGTTGTAAATGTGCACTATAGTGACCATGTACCACTAGGTGAACAGAAACAGAGACTCCCTTAGCACCACGGCCACCAAGGCTGGGGCGTTCATGAACCTTAGAAACACCAAGTTGGAGTACTCTTACTGGTCCAACATTCAACCTCTAGAACAGCATTTATTCAGGGAAAATCTCAGCAGATTGACCCTAATCACAGATGATTTTTCCAAAGTAGTATTATGAAAATTTTGAAAGATAAACTGTCTTCTTTAAGTTTTCACTATTTTCCCACCCTTGCTGAAGGCACCTGCTACCACCTTGTACAGACGTTAGTGCTGACTGACCTCTAACCTGCAGGGTGTACACACAGACAGTAGTAAAGCAGCTCTCTTTTTGCTCCTGGCAGTTCTCATCAAATCTACAGATAACTGAATATTCAGTTACTCCACAACCCAAACCATGGATGCTCACGCTGCCTTTCGAGGAAAGCACCCACAGCTGCAAAGCCAGCGGCTAACGGTACTTGGCAGGCTGCACAGCTCCTCAAAGGGAAAGGCTCAGGAGGTCACGTACCTTTTGTGGCTTGAAGTCAAACTTCACACAATGCTGAAAGCCTTTTCCTTTTGACTTTATTGACGTTATGATCAAACAGCCACCAACAAAGTGAGCAGAATAGCCGAGACCTTTGCTGGTTCTAAAACTATGAAGAGTAAGTTTTCATTTTACCTCTAAATGTTATCATTTTCAAACTAAGGTATTAGCACTAATCAATTCTACAGATACATACCAATACAAATATGGTTTATCCTTGTCGACATTAATATTATTTACAGGATCCATTCTGAGCCAGGTGTGAAATGTGAAGCCATTCTGGTAAGGCCATCTGGCTATAGGAGGTAGTGCAATAGCCTGGAGGAAAGAAATGTAGTCACTAACTTGCATGAAAAACGTTATTACTGAACTCATAAAGATGAGACTTTACAATGCTATGTGTGTTTTGCCTGTCTTATGTTACTTTAAGTTATAAAAACATCTCAAAGCAGACTGAATTTTCCCAGATAAAAATTAGTAAATATTAATTGATTAAATGACACATTCAGTGTAGCCTGCTGTGGCCAAACTCATGTCTGCTTCATTTTTACTACAGTCAGAGCCAGAAAGACTCTAGCTTAAAGAAATAGTGCTGCGATCAAACAAGAAAGCAAAAAAAAAGATAGATGGAAAGAAGTTAAAAGGGTTAGTGTAAACCACAAATATAAAACTAAACAACATTATTTCATACATTTTTCAAAATGGTATTCATAGGTCATTTGAGATGTGGCTTTATCACTTAGTCTAAACTTTTTTAATATACTATCAACTGGGTATGGTGGCACATGCCTTTAATCCCAGCACTTGAGAGGCATCTCTGGAAGGTCAAGGCCAGCCTGGTCTACATGACAAGTGACAATTTAGTAAGGGCCACTACCACAAATAAACCAACCAGACACTTAGGATGCTAAGGCAGAGGACTCTAAGCTGACCCTAAGTAGGACACTAGCTTGGGCAACAAGGTAAAATAAAAAATAAGATAAAATAAAAAGTCCCAAAACAACAAATCAAATATCACCAAAGTATTTAGTTTTGTTTTATTTTCTCTTAATGAGACAGGGCCTCATGGAGCCCAGGCTGGCCTCAAATTCCCTAGGTAGCTGAGAATGACCTTGACCTACTGACCTTGCCACCTCCAAAATTTTTGAATTATAGGCATGAATCAACACACTACAAATGTCCTTCAAAAGTATGTTCTTATCTTTTAGCAGACAGTGCCTAACTACACAACCAAAAAAGCAAGCAAGATTTTATAATTAGCAAAGTAATAAATGAATGAAAAACTAGCTCATAAAAAGAAAAGGTTGAAGACCGTGTAACAAACAATTTATTATAGACTGACTGATACAATAATGAATTGTTTGTAGACTCTACAAATAACACACTTACAGTACGTATTTGCACTCACGGCACGCTGAGGCACTGCAAGTGTCACTACCATGCATGGTGGTCTTATTTATAAACAGGGACAACAGGGCAGACAAGGGGCTAAGGACGCGCCTCAGTGCCAGGCCTATTATGTACAGCTGTGGGGCATCCGGCTGAAAGCCCAGCACTGAAGAGGCAGGGCCTACTCAACAGACAGTCTGAGGCCAGCCTGGGCTATACCAAGAGTTTGTTTTTAGCCTGAAACTGTACAGCAAGACCCTAGCTCAAAAAGAATGTGTGCTAAAAATATATATATAGACTGAACCACCAACCAAAGAGCAGGCATGGGCTGGACCTCGAACCCCCACACACGTGTAGCCTGGTCATCACGTGGGTCCCCTAACAACAGAAGCAGGGGCTGTCTCTGCCTCTGTGGCCTGCCTTTGGATCCTTTTCCCTTAGCTGCGTAGCCTTGCAGGGCCTCAGTGGGAGAGGATGCATTCAGTCCTGCTGGGACTGGAGGTGCCACGGTGGGTTGGCACATCTTGGGGCCTCTCCTTCTCTGAGAAGTAGGAGGGAGGGAAATGAAGGAAGAGAGGCATAAAGGTATGACTGGGAGCAGAGGAGGACAGAGTGGGATCAGGCTGTAAAGAGATTAAATAGAGGGCTAGAGAGAGATGGCTCAGTGCTTAAGAACACCCTCTGCTCTCCCAGAGGTTCTGAGTTCAATTCCCATCAACCATATTGGCTCACAACCATCTATACAGGGATCTGATGCCCTCTTCTGGCATGCAAGTCTCTTACAGACAGAACAATCATGTACATAAAATAAATAAATCTAAAAAAAAGAGATTAAATAGATAGATAAATAAATAAATAAAAACATACATACATACATACATAAGTGGAAAAGAAAAGAATTCATTCCAAAGCAGGATTTTGAAGTGTTAGTCTTTCTACATACCAGGAGTATTTAAAAACGGCAAAAGAAATGATACATAAGGCTAAAAAAAAACAGTTCAGAAAGACAGGAAGTTACAGTGTTCCACACTGACAGCTACAAAGATAAATTCACAGAATAGTGTAACTACAGATGAAAGGAAGGCTGTTATTCCTTTACTGAACCAAGCTTTGAGTAGGCAGCTTTCTCAAATGCTCTAAGCATCAATTTCTCTGTGTCGCAAACAGCGAGGAGAAAACCGTTCTAAGGATTAAGTAGACTCCTATGGAAAAGCCTCTGACTAACAGGGAACCTTGTGATGGCAGGGCTACACTTCCAGGAAGTAGGGGAAGGGAAAGCTCGAGTGTGGGCCTCGTGCATGTCTGTCTACTTACTGCAGCGCTCCGCCCTGGGAAGCTGAAGAAGGCATCAGGACCATCCTTCTGAGGCATATGCTTTAACACCGACAACAGCTTCCCAGCATGTGGAGGCTGTAAAATAATGGTTTATTAGTCACTCTGCTCTCCATGAAACAAACATACCCAAAGACAGTCACGCTTGAATATATACAAGAATACCTGAATAACACTATGAGCTAAAAGGTATAAGAGCAAACAATGCTATCTTCAAATATCTTCACAGTATAACGAATTCTGTGATTTTTTTCTGTAACAGTACACATTTGTTGTTAGTAAATACGACCTAATATTTTTTACACCTCAAATACTTCAAAAATTGAGCTTTAAAATTTACAAACTGTCACCAACTCTCTATACATCTTAACAAACACTAAACACGTTTCCAGGCCAAAGGTGCTTTTGAAACGTCACAATACTTGAACCTCACGAGCACCCTACATGGTGGCTCTGTTGCTCTCTGAGGCAGAGGCAAGCTTCAGGTCGCACAGTAACTGGTGGGGTCGGGGCAGAGCTCAGTCTGACTCTAGAGCCCATGGTGTGGCCATGACACTTTCAGCAGTTACATTTCACCTTCACTCTCCTGACTTTAATAGAGACCACCTTTAAAATGGCCTGTCAGATCAGTTTGCATCTCCAACCTCATTTAGCTATCCTTGCCTCCTGGAAGCTACCCACAACGCCTCCTCATAGAATCCTTCCCACAACACTGCCTTCATACAAGCTATTCCTTTTGTTTAAAATGTCCTCACTAAGCCTCCCTCACTCTACTGCCAACCAAGGAAATCCTTCAGACCCTTCAAAGCTCATCTTAAAGTCCACTTCCTCAGGGCAGCCTTTTCTGATTTCAAAGACGTGATTAAATTTCCCTAGCACATTTCATTTTACAATATGCCTCGAATACACAGCATATATAAAGGGTATATTATATTTGTTTCAATGTTTCTTTGACCCACAAGAATATTTAGTACATGAAACAATCAAGAACTAAAATAAAAATCTCATTAATATTTATAAGGCGAGCAAGGGGTAATCAGATACGTATTACCATCTTAATCAGTCTATAAGGAAATACAGTAAAAAATATTTTAAAAAATAAGAACATTCACTCTTCTTTATTACAAGCTGAAAACAGGGTCAAACTACGGGTGAAATCATTGGTTTGCTCCCATCTTGTTTCGTTCACTATTCTAAGCTATTATTACTATGTAAAAGTTCAGTAGCCTTTTATCTTACTAGGAAATGGAAAACTTCAATCTAAGAAATAATTTTTAATCAACCACAAAAAGGTTTGCTTAATAAGTAACTATAATCACAACCATTTTAAATATATTTCAAAGAAAAATAAACAAAAAAATAACTGCAACATCAAACACAACTAGAATATTATACCATTTCTATAAAAAAAAATCATTCCTCCAAATTCCTTTTCCTGTCAACAAATCAACAAAAGAACATAATGAGATGATCCCACCCACAGACACTGTTGTAGGGTACCAGACTGGAAAGCCTTTGAGGAAAAAATGTTCAATTTCAAGAATCCTTACAAATAGCCATGCTCATGAATGTGCTCATTCCACACGTAAAATGGACAGTAATAACCATAAATGTGTGTGTGGACTTAGAAACAGGTTCTCTTCACCCTGCTCTCGCCATCAAAGCAGAAGCAGCTGCATGTGTGACTACAAAGAACTGTGAAGGACTCTGTCAGCTGCGTCTCCTGGGCCTGCTCTACCTACATACCATGGACAGCTACCGCAACACAGTCTGTCACACAGTCTGTCCACAGGGTTTCTGAGGCCTGTAAACAGGCTCAGCAGTTAAAGGTGCTTCCGCCAAAACTGACAACCAGGTTCAAGCCCAGAACACACATGGAAGGAGAGCCACCTCCTTCAGGCTGCCCTCTGCCCGGCAAACATCATAATGGTGCACACGCTTGCAGGCACGCACGCGTGCGCGCACACACACAAACGTAAAAAAGTGTACTATTTTAGCATTTAAATGTAATTCAGCTGATTGATTACTCTCTTCCTATACTTTCACATTTATTTATCTTTTCCATATAACATTTTTTTCCACAAAATGTATTTTGACCATGTTTCCCCTCCCCCAACTTCTCCCTGGTCCTTCGCACCTCACTAACAACCTACGTCATGTGTTCTCAACACCCCCATAACAAAAGTCAAGAGAAAAAAAGTAAAATTCGTAATAATAATAATAATGAAAATCAAAGCAAAAATAAAAAACAACCTTCACACAAACACAAAAGAGAGCTCATCTTGCACTAGCCACCTGCTCCTGGGTGTGGTGTCTCCCTGGAGAGTGCTGACATGCCCAGGGAGGGTCCCCTTCCCAACAGACCTTCTTAGTGAGGGCGGCACTCCACGCCCCCCTCCTCTTTCCAGTTTTGTGCAGTGACTATGAACTGCTACCCAGTATTTGACTCTGGATAACAGAGGGTCATGGGGAGAAGCATGATCAGATGATATCAGGTTGGAACTATTAAAGCGTAAGTGTTTGAAAATATCCACTCCGAGCAGCCTGTCCTTGTGATGAGCACAGAAGCTGATGGCTCTCGGCTATCAAACCGGGGTTCTCGGGGGAGGGGGGGGGGGGGGGGGTATAGTGGAGGAAGTAAGATCAAAATACCTGGAATTAACATATTTTTAAAACAATGTTCAGATGAGCATCTGGCTAGGCACTGAGAATTATTGATTCACTAGATTCAAGTATACTGTATGTGACTGAGGCACACGAGATTCCTCTTCACCTTCCCCCCACTTCAGTCCAAACCCAACCACACAGTTTATCAAGCACAGTATCCAGCTGCTCCTCACCACTGTATTTTAGTAATACTACAGATAAAAGGTGACATGTCGATATTCTTTTTCATGAATACCCATTAATTATCCTGGGTCCCTAGAGCTTCCACGTCTACAAATAAGTACCTGTCTATAACCTTTACGGTTTTTATTTGCTTTTTATAACAATACTTTATTACATAAAGTATTAATTAGATAGTCTAGAAGTTATTCAAACAGTGCATGGCCTCTTGCTGACATAGCGCGAACTAGACCTACACTTAAAAACACCAAAAACAAGATGAAAACGATGCAACAAAAATCATTTTCAGACACCAAGAAAGGCAGGTTAACAATGCACCCTATCAGGAAAGAAAACACACTAGCAGGCCTTTCTGAAGCCAACTCATCACTCCACAGACAGGAACCCACACAGCACATGAAGGAGTTACGGAGATTCCGAGAGAACCCTGAGTGCAGCGAAAGCACGGAGTGCGCAGACTCTGGGGCTGTGCAGAGGAAAAGCCCAGACGCCTACAGCAACAGGGTCCCAGCTAACACGCAGAGAAGACACCGGCAGCTCCAAGTCAGAAGCGCCCTGACCTTCCCGGATACAGACCCACAAGTCCCTCATACTCCCCCGTCAGGCCCAGACTCTGGAGAAGACAGGCTTCAGCAATAAGGAGAACCAACCCTGGTGCGACAAGCCATGCTACACCAGAAAGGGAAAAGGGAAAACAAAGGTTGTCCTGACGGAAGTCACATGGGTGGCCACAAACGGTCTAATCACCTTAAGGAAACCAACAACATACACTTCACTCTATCTTCTCTAACTAGGTCATAAAAGGTAACCTATAGCCAGGAAGCAACATCAGTGTATAAAGTACTGTTCTGGAAAATGGTAAAATTACAGAACCATAGAGATAAAAATACTTCTTGGAGCTGGAAAGATGGCTCAGCATATAAGAGCACTGTCTGCTCCTCCAGAGGTCCTGAGTTCAATTCCCAGCAACCACATGGTGGCTCACGACCATCTATAGTGAGATCTGGTGCCCTCTTCAGATAGAGCACTCATACAAAAAAATAAATAAAATATTTTTTAAAAAATAATTACTTGGTATTATTATCATTATCATCATTATGATTTTTAACATTGTCAAGAAGGGAAATGAAAATATGAATATAAAAGAATGTTTAAGTGGAAGGAGGCTGGAGAGACAGGATAGTGAGTAAAGTGTTCAGAGCACAAGCATGGAGACCAGGGCTCAGGCCCCAGAATCCACATTTTAAAGGCAATGTACATAGGCAGGCATGGGGGCACACACCAGGCAGATTCCTGGGAGTTTGAGGCTAGCATGGTCTACACAGTGAGTTTTCAGGACTGCTACAATGAGACCCTGTCTTAAGAAAGTGAAGAGGGAGGGAGGAGGGAGGAAGGGAGAAAAAAAGAAAGGGAAGGAAGAAGGGAGGGGGAGGGAAGAAAGAGAAGAAGGGAGGGGGAGAGAAGGAGGGAGAGGAGGGAGGGGGAGAAAAGGAAGGGGAGGAGGGAGGGGGAGAAAAGGAAGGGGAGGAGGGAGAGGGACAAAAGGAAGGGGAGGAGGGAGGGGGACAGAAGGAAGGGAAGGAGGGAGGGGGACAGAAGGAAGGGAAGAAGGGAGGGGGACAGAAAGAAGGAAAGGAGGAACAAGGAGAGAAGGAAGGGAAGGAGGGAGGGGGAAGGAAGGGAAGGAGGGAGGGGGACAGAAGGAAGGGAAGAAGGAGGGGGACAGAAGGAAGGGAAGGAGGGAAGGGGACAGAAGGAAGGGAAGGAGGTAGGGGGAAGGAAGAAAGGAAGGAAGGGAGTGAGGGAGGGAGGGAAGGAGGGAGGGAGGAGAAAAGTGACCAGACCTCAGTGATCTGGAAAGTATCAAGAGATTTAACTTGGGCTCTACCAATGTCCCAATATAGCTCATTAAAAAGGCACCTGTGTAAGCTAGGAGTCTTATACAATCCCAAGTAAAGACTATGAGGAAAAAAAAGTTTCAAAAACATTTTTTAATTTAATAAAAACTAAAGTCACCTAAAGTTTGGTGTCCCAGATGAGGAGAAAAGGAAGAATAAAAGGAAGTAATATTGGGAAAAATAATGACATATTTTTTTTCAAGATTTGATGAAAACTACAAAGTCACAAAGGAACAACTAGCAACGTAAACACACGCTAATCTACCCAGGACCACAACTAAGTGCATTTACCATCCACAGGAAACATCTGGAGAGCACAGAGACCTGGAGCTTACAAAATATCAGCTAAAAAATACAAATTTTAACATGACAAATTGTAGGGCACAAACATAAATTAAATTTGTAGACCTAAAAAATTATAAGGCAGCAGACTAAACTAAAGACAATAATCTCTATAAGTCACTAATGGCTAGAAACAAAAATGGAACAAACATTTACTAGTATTCCTGTAAAAAAACAGCTAAGTGAAACTGCAAAAAGAAATGCTGTTGATAGATAAGACTCTGTCCTGAGATTCAGGACAAGTTCACCAACACAAACTACAAAAAAACCACCAAACTGCCCCTCAAGAGGAGAGCTCTAACCTGCAAAGGCTCTGCTCCCAGAATATGCTGTCCCACTGAAGAGCCATTATCACTCAGAACAGAAGACTGGGTGCAACGTAACACACCCTGAACTCCAATAAATAACAAATATGTAGTTCTAAAGCACCAATTTAACAAGGATCAAATTACTAGTCTACCTAGCACACCCAAAACAACAAAGCCCGCCCCTCAATCTGACATGTACCATGTGAATAGTGTCAGTCACATTATAAGCTGCCAATGTGCCCGGGAGGGGACCTTCAAATACCAGAGCATTTAGGGCTTGGGGTGTTTGTTTTCACTTGGTTTTTACCCAGTGTCCTTTATCTCCTTGAAGTTTGCTGAAGAAAAGCTTTAGTTCTCTAACTGTCAAATTATAGCTGGCCAGCACTCCCAACATGTCCACGAGAAGATCTGAGAAAAAGCAAACAATTAAATTGGTGAGAGATTAATCTCAGAGAGATAGAGAATTAAAAAAACATGTGCTCACTTACATGTCTGGACACAAGAGGTACACATACATGCTATGAGGGTAAAGATGCAGCTCAGTGGTTGAGAGCACATACAGCTCTTCCCAAGCACCTGAGCTAAAATAAACTCCAGCTCCAAGAATATTGCCTCCTCTGCCTCTGCATGCATCACTCTCCCTACAATCCTATACACCCACTCACAACTTTAAAATAATAAATAATTTTAAATAGATAATGTTATATAATCAAGTTTTTTTTTAATATTGCTAAGAGAATTTTTTAAATACTGTAAGAATCAAACCATTTCCTTACATACATTTCTACAGAAAAGTCATACCTGCAATCATACTGTCGGCTTTTTCTATCTTCCCAAGTACTTTCTCCACGAGGCCCACTTCTGCGCAGACGTAAAGGTTTCGGATGCTCTTCCTCAAAATGGCTGTGAACATGCTCCAGACCTCTGCCTGGCAAGTGATATCGCACTTCTCCAGTAAATCCAGCATGCAGACGACGCTCTCACCTTCCTGGATGATGAAGTTCGTCTCCAGATCAAACTGGCCTCCCACCAGCTTCCAGGAAAACAAACACAGTCGAAGACATCAGTCACTATCTGTTAACCACGGTTACTTCTCCTACACGTCAGATTACCAATGACTTCCCATTGGCATCAGTCCCTAACCCCCAACAACAAAATGTTCAACTTTTTAGAATAACAAATATAGCGCAACTTAAGTAAACCACTATCTGCTGCATGAAATGATAAAACAGTATTTTGTAAATGTGAGAGGTAATGCTTTTCTAAACTCTTTAGGCCAGATGCCCGTAATCCCAGTGCTTGAGAAGTGGCAGGAAGATCAAGAGGTCAAGGTCAGGACTGGAGAGATGGCTCTGAAGTGCAGAACACTGTATGCTGTCACAGAGGGTCTGGGCTGGGATCCCAGCATTCACAGGACAGCTTACACACAACCATCTTTAACTCCAATTCCAAGTAATTCTCTTCTGGCCTCTGAGGGTACAAGGCACACACAGAGAATGCTTACATACATGCACATAAAAAATAGAAATAAACTAATTAAAAAAACAAAGAGCAGGCATGATGGTACAGCGCTGCATCCTCCCAGCGCCCAGAAGGAAGAGGCAAGCAGACCTCTGGCCTAGCAAGCCCAGGCCAGCCAGACTCTAGAGTGAGACCCTATCTTTTTCTTGTCATTACTTTTCTTCTTCTTCTTCTTCTTCTTCTTCTTCTTCTTCTTCTTCTTCTT
>NW_026596244.1:13850197-13873570 GCF_907164565.1 Psammomys obesus | reverse complement strand
TCTTCTTCTTCTTCTTCTTCTTCTTCTTCTTCTTCTTCTTCTTCTTCCTCTTCTTCCTCTTCTTCTTCCTCCTCCTCCTCCTCCTCCTCCTCTTCTTCTTCTTCTTCTTCTTCTTTTTCTTTTTCTTTCTCTGTGTAGCCCTGGCTGTCCTGGAACGCCACTCTCTAGACTCCCAGAGGTCCTCCTGCCTCTGCCTCCAAAGTGCTGGGATTACAGGCGTGTACCACCACCCAGTGAGACCCTATCTTTAAAAAGAAGTTCAAGATGATCCATTGCTAAATAGTGAATTCAAAGCTAGCTTTGGGCCACTAGAGAACACAGAAAAAAAAGATTCTGTTAAGATTTCTAGACTTCTCAAACTGAGTTAATATAAATTAAAATTCTGAGCAGAGTCTATAGTTCACTAATAGAATGCTCACCCAGCATGTAGAAGACTCTGAGCTTAAGCTTAAGTAATTAGGTGGAATAATTACTTCCGTAAGTAATTAAGTAATTAGGGAATTAAATGCATAAGCAAAAATATCATAAAATCAAAATATAATTATACACTAGAGAAAATAATTCATAATATAAATAATTTCCTAAAAAAAATTTAAAAAGTGATGTTTGGGACAAAGCAATGAATTTGACAACATATGAAAACCTCAATTTGTTCACAAAATTAATATTAAAAACAAAATAAATATATATACATCTTAAAAATTCCAAATCCTTAATAGTAATCAGATGTGCCGTAGGCAAGGGGTGGAAACAGGTGTTCTCGTACGTCAGTGTTGCTGAGGAAATGCGCCTGGCATCTGCAGCAGTCCACACAGAGAGCAGAATGTAAGACCAGTAACTTCCTGACCACAGGAGCACATTTTGATCAGAAAGTACTATACAGTTCCAGAAAGGCAGCAAATGAACAGCAAATCTCCACAGTCATAAACACTAGTAACCCTAATCAACGTTACATGTAAGACACATTACCCTAAAGTCACTGCTTAATGAGAGGAAAGCAGAAAGAGAAAAGGTTTTGTGAAAGTCATTTCGACTGACACACCAGTAAAGACAACTTCAGCAACATTTCCTATTAGGCACAAACTGAAAGTTTTCAGCTGAGTCCAGAAAGGCACTGCCTCAAATGAACTCAAACACGCAGACAAACCAACCAACATAAAGAAACAACTTGCTGCAAAAAAATAAATATGGAAAGAGTTCTAATACTGTGACATTTTCTTCAAAAATTGTATGTCCTCTGGGAAGAAATAACAGGATGAAAACCTCACTAACTGACTTGAGAGCCCTCACCTTCACCTTAACATTACCCACCTCCGTCCTTCATCCCGACCTGTATATCTGACCGTCAGCAACCACCCTTCCAAGAAGCTACAGAATTAATTTGGAAAGTAATTTCCAAAAAGGCCCCAAATATTTTATCAGCTTCTAAACTGAGCTTATAGTGTGAAAGCAATATGCAGACAGGTGTTTTAAATGTTTTCCACCACATTAAGTATTAGAAGATGCGCCTCTCAAGAAGAGGACTGATGACTGAAATTTGTCCACACAAGGGTGTGGCATAGTTTATAGACTGTATGCATGCATATCTGTTATACCCAAAACCAAGCCAGGAGCCTACAGTGTCAGCTTAACCTTTCTAATAGTTATTTGAAGCTGATCAACCTTCAAAACACAAATTTGTCTCCAACGTGGGGCTCACAGCCAGGCCAGGCATCGCGGGTTATTATCTGAGCGGCAGTAATGGCTCTGCACTCCAAAATGTAATCTTCCAAATGTCACAGGGAGTTATGAATATCTGAGCAGCCTAATGCACTTTACCAGCCATGAAATGTGAAAATGTAATCTTATTACCTTTTTATGGTTGTATTTTTTGAATAATGTAGCTTGGAAACTGATGTATAGTCTTTTCCTGCATTTTAGCATGATTTGGTCTCCTCTGCTATATAGAACATTTTTCAAAACTCTCCATTTCAACATATTTTAGTCTTGCATGAACTTCATAAACAATTTTTATAGCAACCTTCAGGGTGGCATAACATGCATTACATAGGTCACAGTTTAATGTATATGATTATAGACTTTTTAAAGGATCTTATTCAAAGATTTCAAGTGAACCTTTACAACTTGTGCCTAGACCTTAATTTGAGCATGACAATTTCCTTCTCAATAGTTTTATTAGTAAAGTGCCTTATCTTAAAATTGGTCACTAAACTGAGTCACTTACATGCTCAAAAAAATAAAAAAAATAAAAATAAAAAAATACAGGAACATGAAAAATAAGTCTCTTCTCTTGGAAAGATTTATAAAGCTGGAAGACCATAAGTCAACACCCTGACCTGACAGGGGGCCGTGCTCACTCCGGACAACTCAATGTGAACTTGCTACGTTTCTCCTCAGACAAGAGCACCGCAGAGCAGGAAGCCTGGCAAAGTGTAAGCTCAGCTTTTACCACTAACCAGGTACTGCTGTTTCTCATGACATGTCCAAAAATGCCCACACCACTTTTATTCTGAGTTTGTTTATATATAAAATGAACGCCCCCAGAAAAGAGAAAATAAACTAATAAAATTTCTTCTCATGTAAAGTTACAGTCACACAGAAATGGGTCCTTGGGTAAAATTGAATACCTTGACATTAGCACTTTAAAAACCTGCCATATTTTTGAAGAGAGCAGGATGCCTAAAAAGACACTAACATGGTATAAACTCACTTATAAGTAGGTATTAGACATATAGGATAAACATACTAAAATCTGTTCACCTAAAGAAGCTAAGCAAGAAGGAAGACCCTGGGTAGGATGCTCAATCTTCATTCAGAAAAGCAAACGAGATGGACATCAGAAGAGGGAGAAAACAGGGAACTGGACAGGAGCCTACCATGGAGGGCCCTTGAAAGACTCTACCCAGCAGTGAGTCAAAGCAGATGCTGAGACTCATAGCCAAACTGTGCACAGAGTGCAGGGAATCTTATGAAAATAGGGGGAGACAGAAAGACCTGGAGGGGACAGAAGCTCCACAAACAGAGAAACAGAACCAAGAAATCTGGGCCCAGGGGTCTTTTCAGAGACTGATACTCCAAACAAGGACCATGTACGGAGATAACCTAGAACCCCTGCTCAGAAGTAGCCCATGGCAGCTCACTGTCCAAGAGGGTTCCCCAATAATAGGAACAGGAACCATCTCTGACATGAACTCAGTGGCTGGCTCTTTGATCACCTCCCCCTGAGGGGAGAGCATCCTTACCAGGCCAGAGGAGGACAATGCAGCCAGTCCTGAAGAGACCTGATAAGCTAGGGTCAGATGGAAGGGGAAGAGGACCTCTCCTATCAGTGGACTTGGAAAGGGGCATGGGAAATGAGGGAGGGAGCGTGGTACTGGGAGAGGATGGGGGAGGGGGCTACAGTTGGGATACACAGTACATAAACTATGATTAATATTAAAAAAATAAAATTTTTTAAAAAATATAACACAAAAAGACACTAACAGAATTAGGGAAAACAGAGTTCTAACGAACACACTACTTTCCTAGGCTGACCTCAAAACCACAACCCTCCCAGCTAGGCACTGGCATTATTCTTAGAAAAGAAAATAAAATAGGAACGCTGGTCTTCCCAAATGTCCTCCTTCATGGTGCATAAGGTGCATAAACAGTGACAATAACTAGGGACCACCTCGGAATAAGCACCAACCCATGGTGAAGATCCCGGCGTGACAACACACATGGACCCTGACGATGGAGTCCCTGCATCCGGCTGCACATCCCCCTCCAGAAGCCGCTGCTACAATGGCCTCTGCATTGTCTTGACTGAACAATGTGGTCCTAGTGAAGAAGGCCTACAGCTGAGACAATAATCCCTGGGACTAGGTTTTATTAGGCTTTTTCACTCGGCGTGTACAGATACATGGGTGCGTGCACCATGGACTCTAGGAAAAGTGACTGTCAGGGGAAATTAAAACACCTGACAATTTTTGCATCTTCCTTATATCAGAAATTCCTTCTAGATTGCTACTTGTTTTCAGCCTTGAGAGGATGTTAGCTTTGGGGGAGGGAATTTTACGCAGTAATAGTTCTACAGAAAAGGTTCCAAGGACTATAAGTGATGGCTATCCTTCCTGACTGATTTGGAAAAAGCTTTCTCTTTCTAAATCATACACTCACTGCACATTTCTAAAGAAAGCAAGTACGTATTTTCTTGGAATCCAGAGGAGAAAAGGAGAGCATTTGATTTAAGAAGCTTTACAAGCTGCTTCGTGGCCAACCCCACAATATTCTTTGACTCATTTGTCAACAGCAAATCTTTGGGCTGCACTTTCTTCAGAATGTTCGCAGACAAAGCTCTAAGGGAAGCAGAGAGCTTCTGAACTGAAGGGAACTTGCACTCGCAGGTCTCTGTGAGCTCAGGCCACAGCAGTGCAGATGACAGGTCCCAGTTACCTGTGCCTACACAGTGAGAGCCTGTCCTCTAAAAACTGGGGTGGGGCGGGGTGCAGCTCCTCCAGAGGACCAGCCCATCCTAGCACTCACGTGACGGCCTGCCACCGTGTGTAACTACAGCCTCCATGGCGAGACCCAGGCCTCCATGGGGCCGCAGAGGTGTACAGTGTACTCAGGACAAGAAGAGCCACCCACGTAAAAAGTTACTAGTTTAAAAAGAGCTGCTGACTTCACAGGCTCACGCTGGGTTTCCGTGGCAGGCTAACCTCAGATGCCACAACTGCAACTAACCAGGGCCATCCGCCAGGAGAGAGCTGATGGCAGGATGCGACCCTGGCACCTCGTCCCTGAGGATGTGGGCTGAATGCCCAGAGCATTCAGGTCAACTCACGACCGTCTGTAACTCCAGCTGCGGGGCCCTGACCACGCCTGCCCCCTGTAGGCGCTGCACACTTGTGGTGCCGACAAAACCACACACATGATAAAATAAATAAATCAAAAGACTGTAAGACATGGACACCTCAAAAATGTTCACTATCCTTACCAGAAAGAGAAAAACCAAAATACCTTTGCTATTGCATCTTACTCCAAACAGAATGGCTAAGAGCAACAAAAAAAAACCGACAACATGCTGGAAGGGATATGAGGAAAAGGAATCCTTGTCATTGTTGATATGACTGAAATGTGGTGTAGCCACTATGGAAATCAGTACGGAGAATTCTCAAAAGAAAGAAATCACGCATGCACGCACACAATTTAAATAAATTTATCTCATTTGGGATGAGAATGCTCCACCCAACAGCCATCGACTGACAAAACTGCAATATTAGGCATGAGAACCCCCTTTGGGGTTGCTGGTCAGGGAGTCGAGAGAGCTTCAAAGCGCACAGGCTGCTGGTGTTGCCCCTGGCTACCTCATAGGGGTTGAAGGTTAATCGTTTTGCTACTTCAGGCAGGAGGACTCAAGACAAATCTGACTTGAAGCCTCCTCCCTGAACCTCCCTTTCACAGTACTAGAACATGCCATGCAAGCCAAGCACAGAGGTGCACCTTGTAATCCCAGCACTTGGGAGGCAGAGGCAGGTGGATCTCTGTGAGTTCTAGGCCAGCCTGGTTTACAAAGTGAGTTCCAGCACAGCCAGGGCTACACAGAAAAACCCTGTCTCAAAAAAAAAAAGAATAAAGAAAAAAAGTGCTATGTAAGATTCCAAAGGAGGGGTTCAACCAATAGTCCTACCCAGCTGTGACACCACCAACTGCAACTACTGTAGGGTTCAATAACCCTGAGCAGGCAATAGTGGTCCTCATGTCTTGGTGGTAACCAACAGCTCTCTAGCAAGACTTAAGACCCATTCAACAGGGGGGAAAAATCATGCCTGGTACTGGAAACCTAGCCCAGTAGCGAACCAAAACATCCCCTCATATGAGAGAATCTGCTGCCACCTTATTAAACCAGCAGAATTCCTAAGAGTGCTGTAATACCCAAAGATAAGTGTAACCATTGTCATTCTTCAAAGAAACTTCTCTCTGCCACAGAGACCACCACAAAAACCCCACAACTGATAAATATACAATGTAACTCCTGCCCCAAGGCTCAGAAAAATTCATGGGGGGGGGGGGGGGACTGATTTTAAAAGCCAGAGGATCAGGAAATCGCTGTGAGAATGTATCTCCTAGATATCTCAATAACATGGCTGCCTACACAAGGCCTGAAGAAGCACAGTATCAATGTCACACCTAACCCACAGCAGCTTAATGTGGACTGAAACGTACGGTGCAAAACCTAGAAAACAACAGAAGAAAATCCTCAGGGCTAATTTAAGAATCCTTAGACTTCACAACCAAAAGCAAATTCCAAAAGCAAAAAAACTTATGAATTGGGCTTTATCAAAGATTACAAACTTTTGCTTACTAAAAAAAAAAAAAAAAAGGAAGACAACCTATATACAGACTGTGTTTGTAAACCAAGTATTCGAGAAAAGGATATCTAAAATATACAAGCAATTCTCAAATACAAAAGCAGAAGAAAAACTAATTAGAAAATAAACCAAAGAGCAGAACACACGTCACAAAAGAAGACACAATGAGCACATGAAAACAAACTCGGCATTACTAGATCTTGAGGAACCGCAAACCACAGTAGATGGCCATAAGGAGACAGCAGGCAAATGGGTAAGTACAAACAGTAACAGCACTTTGTACAGAAGCTCAATCACTCAGATGTTGCTGCTGGGGTGTGAAATGACACTGCCACTGTGGAAAGAGTCTGGGAATTTCTTTCAAAAAGTAAATACGCCACTACTATTTGAACTAACAAATACACACCTTGCAATTTTCCCAAGTGAAAACAAAATAGCATGAATGTTTATAGGTACTTTCACAATAACAGCCTGAAAAAAGAAACAGAAGACCATCACCATACCCACTACGAAACAATAAGGATCAGACCCCTCATGCACACAACAATATAGATGACTCTTCAGAAAATTATACTAGCTGAAAAACCCAGAAACTCATATACTATCCCATTTACATAAAGTTCTTCAACTGGCAAAATAATGGGAAAAGATTGGTGGTTTCAGCTGTCCCCATGAGGAGCAGCAGAAGAAACAGGCTAGAGGACCTCGGGAGGCAGCCAGGGTGCTGGGAGTCTCCTTACCCTGACTTCATGACTACCAACACTACAATGTTTCTGTCAATTTTTCATATTAGAGGAAAACAAGAGTTCTCTTTTTAATTTCTTCAACTGCATGTGACTCAGTAAGTCTCTAGAAAGAAGAGGTTTCATTTTAAAAGTAAGTGGATCTAGTTATGGTGCCTATGATCCTAGCCACGGTGGGGACAGGAGGCAAGTTCAAGGCAGCCTGGGCTACCCACCACGGGCCTGCCTCAGAGGCAAACAAGCAAGCACAGACAGGCTATGTGGTAGGGCACACCAGAGCCCCAGCAGCTGGAATGACTGTCCCAAAAGAGTAAATAAGAAAAAGCAACTGTGTGAAGTGAGAGCCTGGTATAGGATTAGCTGTTCTACTGGTATTTTCCTATTGAAAGGAAAAACCATACTAAAAACTATAGGAATTGCAACTTTGCAGGAAAAAAAAAAAAAAGAATCCAAGTTAAAGAGAAAGAAAGCTCATGTGAACACTAATTCTTAAGCCACTTAGAGACTACAATCTCCATTCCTTTAATTCTCCCTCAATCTCTATCCCAGAAAAAAATAAGTGAGTGTATTTAATAACTTACCCTATGCATTTAAAAGGGTTGATATTGTAATACAACCTCAAAAATGTAAGCAATAGTATGATCAGAGAGTTTTACTATATATTCTATTGACTAAGCTCCAATACTTGCATTAAGAAAAATATGCAAATTTAAACCTTCAAACAGGAAATGAAATTTTCTAAATCCATTATATAACTTCAGACTCAGGAATGCATTGAAGGATAATAAATCATTTAAACCTTCATATACAGAACCTTTTTAAATTTGCATTTATCTACAGTAAATACAGCCATGTTCTTTAATAGATTACTGGTTCAATCTAGCAAACTAGTGATTTATAACTCTGTCATATTTTAAAAATCAGAAATCTGTCACTGGTGACAAGCAGTCAGAAGTCCACTGAACTTACAGTAATGGACTGAAACACCGCAGGATATGAGAGATAGCAAACGGCCATACACTGCATATTCAAATCAATCACCTCAGTAACTGTTTCTATGTGTTTACAACTGTAAAATTACATACTATTTAATATTCCTTTTGTTCAAGCATCCTACTTCTATTATTGTTCCCTCAATACTTCCAAACCATTGTAAAACACATAAAAGGATAACCTGTTCTCTCCATAAAGCATGAAGTGCTTTATGTTAGACTACAGACCCAGAAGCAAATTCCCTGGGGAAAACTAACGAATTAGATGTGACCAAAGTTACAAACTTTTAATGTGTGTGTGTGTGTGTGTGTGTGTGTGTGTGTGTGTGTGTGTGTAAAATGGCAAACTACAGACTATATCTGAAAACCAAATATCTCACAAAAGGTTATCTAAAGAGCTCTCAAATTCAGGTCAAGTAAAATCCTATCTTAAGAAAAACCTTGCCAACTTTGGTTTGATTGATCAAGAAAAAAAAGACTCAAATCATTAAACTGAGAAATGAAAGCACATTTCTACCAACCTTACAGAAAGAAAGAGATTACAAAGGAATACTCTGAACAGGGATATTCTGTCAATAATGAACAACTTTGATAAAAGGGACAAATTCTTAGAAAGCAATTTATTCCTGAAACTGGCTCTAGAAGAAAAGGTAAAGATAAACAGGCTAGAAACAATAAAGAGATAGTACTCAAATATCAACTCAAAAGCCAGGCACAGTGGCACACACCTATAATCTCAAGCCTCAGGGAGGTAGAGGCATGCGGCAGGCGATCGCTGTGAGTTGGAGGCCAGCCTGATGTACAAAGAGTCCAGGTCAGCCAAGGCCACAAAGAGAAACCCTGTCTCAAAAAAAAAAAAAAAAAAAAAAAACAAACCCTGAAGAGAACACTTCCCAACTCAGTCACTGAGGCCAGTGTTACCTGTATTAGACCAGCGCGTAACAGAAAATATCACCTGCATATGGAAACAGAAATATCAGTGAGGTGTAGAAACAACTCTGCCTAACAAGCAGGCAGGTATGCCCCGAAGCACAGGCGTCTAACACGGAGGTATAAGCTGGCCGGTGGGCTGCACAATGTAGCCCCCACTCTGGAGACAGGGGCAGACAGGTCTCTGTGCATTCAAGGTCAGTGGGGACAGGGCATGTTCCGGGACACCCGGGCTACGCAGAGAAACACATGAATGAACATGAGGCTGCAGGGATGCCTCCGTCAGGAAAGTACCTGGGACCTGAGTTCAAGGAGCAGAACCCACCAAAGCCAAACAGAGCGGCGTCTGTTTTAGCGCCAGCCCTGGAGAGACAGACAACTGCATCCCTCAGGCTTGCAGCCCAGGCAGCCCAGGCAGCCCAGGCAAGGAGAGTTCCAGGCCAGTGAGAGGGCATGGCTCAAAAACAACAAAAAAGTAGACAGTGGATGCAAAACAACGTACGAGGCTGAGCTCTGGCCTCCACACGCACACATGCACCTCCACACACTCAGACACACAGGCACATGCACCCACAGCGAAAGCAAGGAACCGTATCACACGACCGCCTCAATCAACACGGGGAGCATCTGTCAAGACCCAACAGGCCTGAGGTGGGTGCCACACGCATGCTCTGACAGCGTCCTGACTTACAAGGCTCCTAGGAACTTAGAGGAGGATCATCTTCTGTTGACACACAGATGCATGTGAACACGCACTCCAGCACATGAACCTGCAACTGGCGTTTACACGTGCAGCTCTGGCACTGGAGCCACAGAGAACTAATGAGTGTGCAGAGCACCAAAATGGCCGTTAAGTAGCACTTGTGGCCAAAGAAAATCAGGGTTTCTTTTACCAACATCTGATCCAAGGTCTGGAGCCATACATAACACTAATATCATCACATCAAGAGGCTCTGACAAAGAGGACTCGGGAATACCCTACTGACCAACGACAAGGCAGTCTGTGGTTCACCGAGGAAAACCATTACAAGAAATCCACGTAAGCCCACCAGTTCATGAAATCTCTACAAATTCGCTGGTCTCCACTACAGTTCTCAACCCTCCTAATGCTGAGACCCTTTAGCCAGTTTCTTATGTCATGGTGACCCCCAAAGATAAAATTATCATTACTGCTTCAGATCTGTAATTTTACTGTGATGAATCGTAAAACAAGTATGTGATATTCAGTGTATTTGATGTGACCCTTGAGAAGCACCGTTCTGGAAGGTGATAAAGCATAAATACTGCTACTGTGAAAATCAGTTTATTAAAGGAAACAGTTGTGCATTTATTTTGCCTTAGCACTAGGTAGCCAATTAATATTTCTTCACTGAAAGATTTAATACACACAAACAGCCCACAGTGAAAGAGAAAGACAGACACTCTCACCATTTTTATTGTTAACTTTGTTTTTTGTTTTGTTTTTTTCCCGATCCAAGCAAATAAATGCATTTAGATACTGAATACCAGGGCTGATAACATCACCCACAGAGGGAGCAGGCGCAGCCGCTTCCAGCGAAAGAACACAGCGCCACCTGCAGTCTAGCCGCAGAAACGGAGGCAGTCTCACCCAGCCTCCGGAATCTGCTGGAAGTGCAGGAAATGCAGAGGCCAAGGACATGTTTAACTGCATCATGAGAGTGCCTGAACAAGGTCCAGACAGGCCACATGTCGAAAGTTCTTCCTAAGCAAATTCACCTGCTACTTTAAAGCACACTAGGCAAGGTGTGGTGGCAGACACCTGTAATTCTAGCACTTGGGAAGTCAGGGCAGAGGGAGCAGACTTCAGGCCAGTCTCAGATACACAGCAAGTTCAAGACCAGCTATGGCTACAATGGTACCTGTGTCAAAGAATCACATTAATTGGTTGGTTAACTAATTACAAATAAGCAAAGGCAAACTAAGCCAAGGATGTGTTGTTGTGTGACAAAGATATTTTTAATGCTTTTGAGACTACATTTAAGGAGGAAAAGCTGCGATTACAGAGACTCTAGGAGAGCTAAACATTGTACTACTTAAACGGGGCGACGATTTGCAGGCTACTTGCCCTTCATTTCTACCTGTTTTGTTTCATGTTTATCTAACTTTACAAAAAAATTTAATGTAAAGTGTGTTTTGACTGGTTAATTTATAGATTTAAAATACCTAAAATTTAATCACACGTTTTACTATAAAACTGGCTTCTGTTCGTTTTAATTTTCAAATGTTTTAATTTTACGTGTACATTTGCCTGCGTGAGTACACGTGCACCAGAGCATGAAGGTTGCACACTCCAGCAAAGGGCGTCAGCACCCATGGAGCTCACTAGTCGACTGGGAGCCTCCACCATGGGTGCTGAGGCCCAAGCCTGGGTCCTCTCCACGAGCAACAAGGGATTTTAACCCCAGAGCCACCTCCCCCATCTCCAGCTTCTTCACTAATATCCTTAACTATAAGGTAGTGAATAAATACCATAATTATTTCTTGCAATAATAGATTTTATTAGCTAATAAACTTTTAGTTCATTAATAAACTTTTGATGATTAGCCAGTCTCCACACTTCAGACACCTTAAATAACAACACTCACAGAATGCATTCTTGAATCGCTCTATACAATTTCTCTGATTTAAAAAAAAAAAAAAAGAAATGTCTCAAAATAATTCATATTTTCGGTCTTAGTCCTTCACCAAAAGTACTTAAAAATGCTCAGGAATAAGTATAACTATTAAGTATAAGTATAAGTATAACTAGAAATATTGTTAAGACATTCATGATATCCCAAACATATTGGGATAAAACAGAAAGATAGTCTGTACAGGTCAATCAAGTTCATGACAAGAGACAAAAATTAGAAAAATAAATTGAGAAAGTATTAACTTCAAAAGAATTAGCAGTTACAGAAAATGAATTTAAAAAACAAAGAACACTATATGTTTCTTTTAAAATTCTGCATTTTTTTCTTTCTATTGGAATTAGAAAAAAATTTCAATATACTATCTTTGGAAAAAGTAACCAAACAAAAATGGCCAGGAAACATAAAAAAGAAAGAGACGATAGAAAAGAAGCTCTATCAGAAGATTAAACCGTAATTCAAAAAAATTTTAAGTGTAATACCTACACATGAATGCCATCTAGACATTGATAACAATAGAAAATTCACAAAAAGACCAAAAGTAGAAAAAATTACCATAATAAAAGCCATTTTATTAACACTCTGTGTCAAGAACTAAGTTTGACATAGAAAGCAAGCTAGGAGAGCGCCTGGCTTTAAAGAAACATTGATTAAAATATGACAGATTGCAAGTAGAGTTACTCCTCAACTGGGCTAACCTAGCCTATCATCTGTCAACAATCATAAAACCATAAACAATAATTCTCCTGCCATGACAACTGATAATAAGAACCCTAAAATATGAAACATTTATGGTCCACGGCGTCTCTAAGGAGGAGCAGCCAATCTGCTGTTGATGTCAGAGAAAAGGGACCGGGCTCTTTAACCCATGAGTACAAAAAAATGAGTACTTTTAAAAACCATTAATAAAATAAATATGGCAAAGGACATAGTAGAATAATTCAATGAAAACATGTTGAAGCTCAGTCAGAGAAAAGCAATCATTTAGAAAGGAAACAGAAGAGTTCTGCCACTGTTGCGGACACTAGCGAGGGAGACGGTACTTCCCAGGGAAGACACTGGGGGGGGGGGGGAGTAACTTGGCAATTCACATCCAACCCGTACACGGCTCCAATCTCTGGCTCCTCGCTTCACCGCTAGTACTCGGCTCATAAGCACAGTAACAAACGAGTGCCCTACACAAAGACTAGTTCACAGTGTTATTGCTAGTTACAAATGAATGGGAAGAAGCACAATAAACAGTAGAGTCAACCAAGGCCCATTCACACGATGAAAAATTCTGTTATAAAATAATAGAGCTATTTATGTTGCTTTCGAAAGACGCAGATGGAAAGCTAACAGTGAAGAAAAGCAAGATGCAATTCTGAGGTAGAGTGTCCCACCTTCTGCATGACAAAGGCATGGACTATGCAATAGCTACATCTGTTTATAAAAGCTTTAGGAAAATACAAAATGACATAGAAATGCTAATGACATTGTTTTCAGCGTTTCTTTATGTGTTAACTGTTGGGGGAGGTGGAACAACAAGAAATACGGGTGCCTTGAAGACAGGGAGAAGAGAAGGACAGAGATACTACAGATGCTATTACTGTTTTTGAACTATGTTAATGCTTAATGAGGTATTAAATACATAAAAGTAGGAATATATATATATATATATATATATATATATATATATATATATATATATATTTGATAGCCCAGAAAAGTACCATGCCATTGATCACTGACACTAGGTTGGAGATACAGATAACTATCAATAAAACGGTCTTTAGCAAATGATCCATTTTCATTTTTTGCCTTGTAAAGAATTATGTGGACTTTTTATGCCCAGAAAAGAGAAGTTATAACTTATAAAATAAATGCATTAAATAGAAGCAAAATATCTAAGCATTATTTTTATAGCCCCTTCTCTTAAGTGTCACTTTCCCTGCTTATATTTTAATTCCCACTTCATTTTTGATTAGCCGAGCTGACTGAAAAGCACCAGGATGTTTCAGGATGACTGATTATAAAGCAGGAAGACACCAAGCGTGGTAGCTCATCCACAGCCCCAGCTCTTCAGCAGTCCGAGAGACAGAGATGCTTGAGCCTCGGGGCTCAGGAGTGCAGCAGCAGCTGGTGGAGACAGTGGCAGACTTCCCACACAGGAGCACACTTTTGTCGGTGAGCCTGCAACACCTCAAAGTCCTGGGGTGGTTTGGTTGGTTGCTGTCTATTTTGTGGTTTTGCATACGTGTTGTGTTTCTGCATAGGGAGTATCAATTAATGTGGCTGGTGTCTCATTGATGCGTCTCTTGTGGATTTATCTGTGGCCAAGTGATGAACCCTGTGCTTCAGGCAGAGAAGGCAGAGCACTGGGCTCTACCCCGACTCTAGAATGGATACTGATCTTCCTCAGAATCAGGAATTCCAAGCTAAGGCCCAGAGTGTAGCTCATGACCTTGAAATCTACACAAAATGAACACCAAGTCTTCATCAAAGCACTTTATTAGTGGAGATCTCCATGAAATTCCATGATCACCTAAGCACTTTCACTGAAAGATTGGCTTGATTTCAGTAACCAGGAGCTACAGTCATTGCGTCAAGGACTTAGGAAGCACTTGTCACTCACAAAGCTCCTGTTGAGTTCTAAACTGTAGGAGCTCCACACCACTGCCACCACCAAAAGCTTCTCAAGGGCATTTTACCCGGCATGATGTCCTGTGCCTTTAATCTCAGGACTGGAGAGGTAGAGGCAAGAGAAGCTCAACGAGTTCAAGGACACTCTAGTCTACATTGTGAGTTCTGAAACAGCCAGGACTACAGAGAGAGATCCTAGCTTTAAGAAAAAAAATCATTTTATCTTCTCAGTGACCCCTATACCCCCAGGTCCACATAACCCTCAGAATAAATGTTCCATTGCTTGGTCCACTCTGCCACATCTATATTTATTTTAGTATTGGTATTTTATGCATCTGAGCGTTTAGCCAATGTATGTCTGAATATCATGTGTGTACCTAAAATCCACAGAAGTCAGATCACCTAAAACTAGAATTACAGACCATTGTGAGCTGTCATGTGGTGCTGAAAATCAAGCCTGGGTCCTCTGTAAGAGCAGAAAGTGTTCTCCGGTGCTGAGGCCCCTCTGCAGGCCGCTGCCACATTGTGGAACACCTCACCTCCCATTTTCCCTCTATTCCTGACCCTTATCATGGTGTGGATATACAAGGGTCCCGGAGGCTGGTGTACGGAGGCTTGGTAACGCCTACTGGTGCTCTGACAGGGCATGGATCATACAGAAGTAAAGACTCTCCTCAACAGGTGGATAGGATTGAGGGATTAGTTAGAAGGCAGGTCTGACTGGAGGAAGTGTATCAACCAGGCTGTGTCTTTGAGGGCTGTGTCTTCTGTACTTACAGCCAGGACAGTTTCTAATCGCTGCCTTCCCCTCCCTCACCTGTTCTCCCCTGTAACTTTCACCTTGCCTCTACAAAAAGACCCTTTCAGAGACTAAAAGAACGAGTATCATCTCATGGGCACTAGAAGTAGTGGCCACCAAACCAGCCTCTGCGGTTGCTTTCAGAGGCCAGGATACTGAGTAAAGCTCGACCAAGAAACTTTCTCTCAAGCTTCTAAAGTGTGTGCAAATACACTAGAAGGCTGAAAAATGGTTTAAACAAAGACAGCAGTGGAGGCACCTGCTTACAACCTCAACACTTGGAAGGTAGGGGCAGGACCGGGAGTTCATCATCCATGACTCTATAGTGAACTGGAAAAGCCCAGACTACATGCGACCTGCACTTTAAGACAGAAAAAAGTGTTTAAGCAAAAAGAAGTATAATATTTCAGTCAATAGTCAAATAGCTTCAACAGATATTAGAGATATAAAATGATTCATGACTAAATCTAAACAATACAGAAGAGATAAAAGAGCAAACTGTCAAAAACAAAAATACAAAGTGATATCACAATACATCACAATAAAGTAGTGTATATGTGTGCGTGTCACGATAAACAGACTATATATCACAATAAACCAGACTTTTAAAAAAACTTGGCATTTTTGAAAACTGTAAACCAACCCTTTCTTGTCATCATTAACAGGTCGCCCGCGGTTGGGGTAAGGGGTTCAGGCCACAAGTCAGGCCCTGGGTTGGGGAGCTGGAATATGGAGACCGAGACTTTGCCTTCTTCCTCTGGCAACTACGTAAAAGGATTTCTCACTCAAGAAACACCAAATAGGCTTTTTTCCTAGGTTCTCTACCCAGCCCCATTAAAATAAATGCATTTCCTAAAAGCAGTCATGTAAAATGTACTAAACTGACCACCGCACACGGAACAATGAAGCTCCTTCCTACCTGAAATTCTACCCAATCGCAACACACTCACAGAAACGTCTCCGTGTCATACTCTCCCTGGGCTTGGGTTACACGGACTCACTTTCCGTAAGTTAATAGTCTGACCAGGTATCTTTTTATAGTGTTAGGACTAACAAGCTTAAAGAGCAAAAACTGCCATTCTAAGAAGATTGGTCAATAAATCTGTTTTGTTACCAAGTCAGATTTTCTTTGTGTAAACTAGTGTTTCAAAAGAATCAAAATATATAAGACCATCATCGTCCTAGAAATGACAGGAATGGTTGGTGGTTAAAGTACTTACAATGCAAACAGAAAGACAAATGTTCAGATCCTGAGATCCCGTGTGCACGCTGGGTGGGTATGATGGGCCCTGTCTGTGCGAGCTAGCTAGAGGGACTAACCACACTGTTGAGCAGGCTCAATCGAGAGACTCCGCCTCAAGGATAAGGCGGAAGGCAACCCAGGTGGGTTCTGGACATCAACCTCAGGCCTCCACACCCAAGCAAACACACACACACACACACACACACACACACGCAAACATGTCCAACATATATCACTATTTTTTAAAGGGAATTAAGTAATAGCTCATCTGGTGAATATTCAAACAAATTTTTATTTATAAATCTGTGAACATTTTGTTATTATTCTGTGTTGTGTGTGTGTGCATGATTTGTGATTGTGGACATGCATATGCCAGGGCATGTTTGTTGAGGTCAGAGGACAACTTTGTGACGCTGATTCTCTCTCCTCACTTTAAATGGGTTCTGGGGATCAGACTCAGCTTACCAGGCTGGTGTGACAAGAGCCTTTACTGTCTGAACAATTTTGTCTGCTTCTAGACACCCCTCCCTAGTTTCCATGTGTATATATATGTTTTCTTTGTATGTGTTTGCATGTTTGCATTTGTGGGTGCATACGTGTGTGTGCATGTGTGTGTGTGTGTGTGTGTGTGTGTGTGTGTGTGTGTGTGGACTAAGGTAAGGGTGTATATAGCACAGTGGTAGAGCATTTGCCTGCATATGCCAGGCCCTGGATTGCAGCCCAGTATCACAACAAATAAAAGCAAACTCTCAGAAAAAAAGGAAAGCTGGAACACCGATCCTGCTCGTGCCTTCACTGAGTAGCCCAACGGCTCACTTTGCAACGCCTGGCCCACTGGGGAAAGACACTGAGGGCGGAGACCGTACCCTGAGTCGCACACTCATGTTCAGTTCACCATCTGAAAGAACAACTCTACTGAAACTGCACCGAAGACACAGGAAAATGTCATATGCGACTATCTAATGAACTGTATTTCAAAACTACAGCTTGTTTGTAAGAGGGATGAGTGGGGCCTGGACAGGTGGCCCAGTGTTTAGGCCCAGTGTTGTTGCTCTTCAGAGGACTTGGTTCCAGCACCCACGCGAGACTCAGCTCTGGAACTCCAACTCCACAGGGTCTCACGCTGTCCTCTGCCCTCCATGGGCAACCAAGGCCAGACACATGGTACACACATACATGCAGGCAAAAATACTCACACAAATAAAATAGATAAAATAAAATAAAAATACTCATACAAATAAAATAAAATCATGCCTTTTTAAAAGAGTGGCTGACGATATTGTGGGTTAATTGTTTTGTTTGGAAAAGTCTTTATCCTTTAGAGACACACACTGACTGAAGTAGTCAGAAATAAAATAGAAGTGTAAGGAAAACACAGTACTTACACATGACAACTAAGATACTTTAAAGGTAAAAATTAATAAAGACAAAGCCATGCTTTTTACCATTTTAAGTGAACATGAAACAAAATGTAAAAATATTACCAAGCTAATCAGGGTCACTAAGAAGAACCCTAACCGTAAAATCCTTCACACACAGCAGTGTGACAGCTTTGACTAGTCTTTAGTGGTACTGAATTAAAAATTAACCAAAATTACCTTTAACCATCAATAGTGAAGAAAACGATAAAAGAGCAAATATAAGAGTGAATCGCTGAGCCGGGCATGGTGGGCACACCTGTAATCCCAGTGCTCAGGAGGCAGAAGCAGGTGGATCTCTGTGAGTTCAAGGCCAGCCTGGTCTACAAAGAGAGTCCAGGACAGCTAAGGCTACACAAAGAAATCCTGTCTTGAGAGAGAGAGAGAGAAAAAAAAAAAACAAACAAACAAGCAACTACAATCTATTACTTACACAACTGAATAAACTTCTATCAGGAGAACAATGTGCACACAAAGCAGATTTAAATATAACAGAAAACACAGATTAGGAAATGGAAAAATTATTGCACAAATCCCACTTTTTCATTCAAGAAAACAAACCCTACCTCCTCACAGCTAAAAGGGTGATGGGAAGTAAAGAGACACACTGAAATTTAAGCATCAGAATATTATAGTAGTTACGAAGTAAAAATAAATTTTGATCTTTGTGTAAAGGATTTTTTTTAAAGCCAAATTATCGTTCAGTTCAATTTTCAAAACTTTGCCACTATTATAATTAGTAAACCTACAGGTCGTTCAACCCACAAAGGGGGCGCAACCCACTGGTTGACAACCATTGTTCAAGATACCACAGAAATTTTTGCATTTTTTTCATTTTTGACGTTAAAACCATGCCCCAGTTTTATTGACCCTTCTTTTTCTTAATATCTTCTTTATACAATTTCTAATAGAAAATATGTTAATTCCTCACCTGAACAATATACAAGTAACTTTCCTAGGTGACAAAAATGTACCTTTAGTCTTATCATTACTCATTATATAATGAAGTACTTGAGTTTCCCAATTTATTCTAGATCCTGCAAACTATTTTATTCCTTACTACAATTAGGCCAATTTAAAGTACTCAGAAGAGAGGTATCTGTAGGTCTGCGGCCATCTTGTCCTGTTGCCTAAGGCTGGCCCTGGATTCCTGGGCTCAAATAATCTTCCCTTCCCATACTCGGAAAAGGCCAGGCCTACAGGTGCACTCTACCATGTGTGAAAGCATGTACGACCCTCTCGGCTTATTACTTCGAGTGTACCAGGAAAGAGCGCTTGACAACCAGGTTTAAAGAAGGAATGTCAGGATGGAGAGGCAGTCAGTAGCAGAGCATGCATTTCCACATACAAGGTCCATGCTGGCTAGTGTTTGGTCAACTTGATGCAATCTGCCACAAATTTGATTCCAAAGAAAACACAAACAAAAATGGGGAGAAAGAAGGTAACATTACGTAAATCTTGGGTTCAAATAGTAGAATATAACTTTACCCTTAGGGAAATCTCCTTTAGAATACAACACATGACGGGCTTGCCAGATTTTTATTTACCAAAAAGATAAGTGCACAGGATAAAAGTATATAGCAAGACAGATTTCTTCGCCATTGCATAATTCGTACCATCACATTTCTAGTTTGGGAAGGAGTAAGTAAAATCATTAAGATGGGTCAAATAAATGACTCTGGAAGACAAAAAGTGAACAAGAAGGCCACAGAATACAGAGCAGTGCCTGTCCAGTGGAAGGGGACGAGTCAGGGGCTGGAATGTAACCGAGTGCACTTGGACAGCTCATCAGGCTGGGAGACAGCCTAAACGCCCACGATGCTACCTGTGCACTCATGCAAAAGAGGGCTGCAAACCAGAAACTCTGAGAAAGGTACACCAGACCATTTCCCAAGAGCTATCCATTCTAAGGACTGTCTTCCACTTTGTTTTAAATGTTTCCATTTTGAATGGTGCTGGCACATGTGATTCTAAACTTTTTTTCTTTAAATGTCTTTGCTGAACCATCAATACAGAAACAGAACTGAAATGACATTGCTAATGAGTTTACTTCCAAATCAGCAAAAAATTAATTCTCCATAGGTGGATGCATTATTGCCATATCTCATAAAATTTACAGTGTTACTCGTTTTCTCTTTCCCATCAGGATGAAAATCATGTTCCAGGTGTGACCAGAAATATCTATAACCCAGCATCTGGAGGCTGAGGGCGAAGAACTGCCACAATGCCTGGGCTGCACAGTGAGACTGTCTCCACCCACAAAAGAAGCCTTTGGAGTGAGTACGGCCCTGCCCAACCTTAAAGTTAAACTTCCTTGGTACTAACAGCAGCTTGGGGACATTTTTTTTTTTTTAACCTCTAGAGTAAATACTTCCCTGCCACAAACAAGACAACCTGAAAACAGCAGAGCTGAGAGGCAGGGTGAGGATCAGCCTGCACACAACACCAACCCATCAGGTTAGATATGGAGAGTTTTAACAGGCCTTAGCCTTGACCAGCTACCCCAACCCAAACCTGGAGGATTACAATTTTATGGAATCTATAAAGAAGTGTAACTGTTTTTCCCAGCTCCCCTTCCTCATTCTTTCAATTTATGAGCACTTTCTGGCAGATACATACTAGTTTCTAGGGATATCAAGATTGTAAAACTGTGTCTTCAAGTGAAAACATGTAGACCTAAACGTATCCAAGTCCTCACACAGGACTACTCCACTAAATTGCTCTTTTACAGTCCTCTAAATTATGCCCTCAATCCTTCGCTTTATGCCCTCCATCCTTCGCTATTCTTTGCCAGAGTTTTCAGAATATATAACCCCCAAGCCATACAATTTACCCTTGTAACATGTGCCATTCAAAGTTTTTGGTATAATCAACAGTGCGCAATCATCACCGTTACCTAAATTTTTGAGGTGTTTGTTTGTTTTTGAGGTATGACCTAACTATGCAGCTTTGGCTAACCTGGAACTAGGTTCTGTCACTATGGATTTTCTTATTCTGAATATTTACTATAAAAGCTCATACAGACAGAATAAGCACAACGACTTTGCAATGACCTTTTTTCTTCACTTTGCATGTTTTCAAGCTTGGTTCATGTGTCAATATTCTCCTTTTTATGCCAGTGTTTTCAGATAAAAGAAAACACAAACCCATTCTACAGCATCAAATACTTTAATACTCAAATCTGTATAGTTATCTTAGTCTTCCAAAAAAAAAAAATTAACAAGTCTAAAAAGTTAGTGTTTAAACTAGCAGCTTCTTAGTTCGACTTAGTTCTGTTGCTGTAATAAAAATAACCAAAAGCAACGTGGAGGAGGAAGGGGTTTGTTGGCTTCCAGGGCACAGTTTACTATCAAAGGAAGCAGAAGGAGGGCTCAGCACAGGAGCAAAGGGGCAAGAACTGAACCTGCTCGTCCTTCTAGATTGCACAACTACCTTTCTTACACAGCCCCACACACCTGCCCACAAAGGCAACGCCCATAGTGGGCAGGGCCTCACACCTCAATCAGGAATCAAGACAGCGCCACACAGACTTGTCAAAGAACCAATCTGACAGATGCAATTTCCTCTCCTGAGAGTTCTCTTCCCAGATATACCTAGGTTTAAATTAAATATAACAATTAAATATGATTTTATGGATTATATTGATATAATTATATATAATTCAATATAGATTATGTAATGTTATATATACTATAAATATATAATTTATACCCATTATATAATTATAATTTGTAATACTATACATTAAAATAAATAATATAATTAATTTAAAATAAAAAATTTAAGAATATAAAAGAAAATATTTTAGCCACATGTGATGGTGTACACCTTTAATCCCAGTACTTAGGAGGCAGAGGCAGGCTGATCTCTGAGTTTCAAGGCCAGCCTGGTCTACAAAGTGGGTTCCAGGACAGCCAGGGCTACTTAATGAGACCCTGTCTCAAAAACACTAAGAAGAAAAAAAAAAAAAAAAAAGGTGGGGGTGGCTCTTTACTACTTCATATTTGCTCCGAGTAGTGACACCCAACTCTGCAGAAACTTTTTGAACTAGCAAACAAAATGTTGCAGCAAAAGGAACTTTAAAATCATGTGCAGGCCACCCAATAACAAACACTGACCCCAGCTGAACACGACGCCAGACACTGTCCATCTAGGTGTGTCAAGGAGATTCTCCACACACTGAAGATCTGTTCTATATGCTCACGGCCTCCCCTCAAAATCAGGTCAACTTGCCACACTTCAGCAGATTACACTTTCATATCCTTGCCTAACACAAAGAGCAGCATGAGAAAGCTGTCTGTGTGCATGTTTCAAAGATTCTTGCGTGTGAGGAATCTGCCTGAACAAGCTCCATACGTGTGCCTGGTGCCCACACTCCAGAAGAGGGCATCAGTCCCACTAGAACAGGCGTCACAGCCGGTTCTGAGCCGCCAGGAAGGCGCTGGGAAGCAAACACAGGTTCCCCACAAATGCAGCAGTGCGCGTAACTGCTGAGCCTCCCTTCAGCCTCAGAAAGCGCGTCTCCACTCCTTCTTAAGCCTATACTTAGATCAGACACTAATTTCTTGGAGGTGGCTAAGGAACAGAACGGCTGTCTGGTGATGCACAGGCTCCTGGCTTCCATCCTTAGGCACACAAACACAAACAAGAAAAGAATTAGAAATGTTTAATGTATCTTGTTTTTATCTGTATTCATTCATATTCATTCCCATTCTTTCTTTCTCTCTCTCTCTCACTTCCTCTCTCTCCTTCTCTTTCTCTCCCCAAGTGGTCCTCCTATATCATTCTTTACAGGGTTTTCAAACATTAATTGAGGCTTTTTTTTTATCCTCATAAGTTTCTTAACATCCTTCTGCTGTATATATATTAAACTGAATAGAGAGAAAAAGGGTTTTGCAAGCCTATGTTTTAAGTACATAGCCATGACTACCAGTGATAATAATGGTAATCATTTTCTTACTTCCTAATCTCGAGTATTGTGGCTAAGACAATGCTGTATATTAGTATATATGCATATGAAAGTGTTTACAGAAGTGAGGGACTATGAACCTAGTGAGCCTCCCGTCTCTGACTTACATCTTTAGGGCTCAGAGTAAGCACAGAGCATGGTGCATCCATGGAGGAGAGAACACAGCTCTGTAAATAAGCCATCTCGCCATCTCGCCATCTCCACCCCCTGCCTCCCTAACTCTCAAAAGACCCTAAAACATGACATGCAATAATATGGATGGGTCTCATAAAATCAGAAAGTGGTGAAAACAAAGGGGAAAGGTAGACTGGCAAAACAACTTCTTCCAAGCCGATCCATAAAAATCACCAACCATGCTGTAAGGGTTTCCGTTCCACTAGAGGCAGCATGAACATTAGGAAAGCAAAACTGAGCCCTACCCACCAACCTGTTTAAACCTGAAAAGAGGGATTTTATAGCCTAGAAGGCCACAGAGGCTTCCAGTTCCAAAAGAAGAGACTATAAAATTCAAGGGGGCAAAAAAAGGGAGCCCAGGGAACCACTCCTCCCTGCCCTAGGAAGACAAGGAGAAAGGAAATGACAACCTGAGTTTAAAGCATAGCAAAATAATAATAATAATAATAATAATAATAATAATAATAATAATAATAATA
>NW_026596244.1:13840443-13850187 GCF_907164565.1 Psammomys obesus | reverse complement strand
TAATAATAATAATAATAATAATAATAATAATAATAATAATAATAATACAGGCTGTACCAATCAACTAACAATATACTCTGTGGAGGCAGAGAGCAGAGAAGCCAACTGAAAACATACTCATTAATCAAAATTTTACTTTCCTCAGGCAAAATTATCCTTCAAATTTTGATCTATAGCAAGTTTTCACATTTCAATATTTATCTGGGACAGTTTTTTTAATCCAGAATCAATCACACGGCATTTCCAGACAAACTAAGAACATAAAGATTGGGCTGGAGAGACGGCTCAGGGGTTAAGAGCACTGGCAGCTCTTCCAGAGGTCCTGAGTTCAATTCCCAGAAACCACATGGTGGCTCACAACCATCTACAATGAGATCTGGTGCCCTCTTCTGGCCTGCAGGCATACATGAAGGCAGAACACTTCATATATAATAAATAAGTAAAAAAAAAAAAAAAAAAGAAGAAGAAGAAGAAGAAGAAGAAGAACATAAAGATTGTAACAGTTCTACCAATTTGCAGGCCAAGGCACTGTGATAGACTATAATTTGTGGTTAAAAGAATCTTTTACCCAGAATTCCAATGACAGGAGCTAAAATAAAAACACCGCAGTCCTTTCTCCAAACTGTAGAAACTCTAATAAAGTCTTAAGAAGCCTGTGTAAACACCTGTAGTGTTTGAAAGACAAGGAACTTACAGAGTATGCATGTAAGTCACAAGGTGGGACAAAAGCTCCCAACAAACAAGTTCACGCATCTGGTTAAAAGGTAACCGTGAGGCCATGGCAAATCAGCATCACAGATTATGGTTCCTATCAGACATGCAAGGTCAAACCCTCTGTCTAAACCCACCTGGAGCAAGGAGACAAGCAAAACTCAGTAGATTGCTTGCCTAGGTGTTCTAAGCTGTACAATGGATCACCATCATAAATAAGCCAGGTGTGGGAGGGTAGGAAGTTCAAGGCCATCCTCAGCTACATGGCAAGTTCAAGGTCAGGCTGGAAAACATGAGACCTTGAGAAAGAGAGTGAGTGAGAGTGAGAGAGTGACAGGCGAAACAGGCAGAATGCTAAATTCTGGGTCATCCTCAGCTCTATGGCAAGCCTAGATTAACTAAGGAGCTCCAGGCCAGTAAGAGACCCTGTGTCAAAAAAACAACAGCTGAGTAACAATGCCCACGGTTGTCCTTTGGCCGTTACACACCCACCACCACGTCCTAGAGTTACTATGAGGATTAAACAATCTAAGGCTGGGAGTGCAGCATTCTAGTAAAGCATTTATGTGGCAGGCTGAAGCCCTGGGTTTAAGCTCCATCACTACAGGAGGGAGTGTGTGGGAGGGGTTCGCTGGTGGGTGAGAAGAGACATGAGTGAATCTCTATTTAGAGCACTCAGCACATCTACTCATCCAACATGTACTCACTTACTGAGCAGGCAGTACGGTGGGTCGCTCTGCTGGGAATCTACAGTGAAATAACAAAAGAGAAAGTCCCCATTCTCATAGAGCTTATGTGCCAACACAGAAAAATAAAGTACAGTGCAGTGAAGTACCTGAGGGAGTCACCCTAAGAAAGGACACAGAGAGAGCAACAAGAAGGGAACTGTTTCCATAGAAAGAAAATATTCTTTACTAAGGGGACATCTGAACAAAACTGTAACAAAATGAGAGCAAGGAGAAGAAGTCAGATCCATCTCTGGAAATACGGCACATTATATGTTCACAATTCAAAACTCCAAAATTCCAGACAAGACCAGGCAAGGCTGAACCAAGGGACTAAAGTAAAAGGCCAACAGTTTTTACAGTGGGTGATGAGGAAGAAAGGACAGAGCTGGAGGCCTGGCAGGGTAAGCCACCTAAAGGCAACGTTCCCTGGGTGAACTAAAGCTAGAAAAGTGCCAGCACACCTGGCATGGGAAGCATTTGGTACACTTACTCTCAGGCCAACTGGAGAACAGAATCTAGAAACACTCAAACTGAAACTTCCGTTTCAAGGGTGTAAAAGACTAGAGCCCAACTGAGCAAACACCAATCCAGACAGGAAGAACCTATTTTAAACTCACACCTCAAACCACATTCATAAATTAAAACCCATAGAACATGAACCCACAAGTTTCTTGTTTTGTACTAAAATCTATAGTCCTAAAGAAGCTAAACAACAAGGAGGACCCTAGGGAAGATGCTTAATCCTCACTCAGAAAGGCTAACAGTATAGACGTCGAAAGCAGAAGACAGGGAACAAGACAGGAGCCTTCCACAGGGGGCCTCTAAAAGACTCTACCCATCAGGGTAACGAAGCAGATGCTGAGACTCACAGCCAAACTTTGGGCAGAGTTCAGGGAATCTTATGGAAGAACAGGGAGAGAGAAAAACCTGGAGGGGACAGGAGCTCCACAAGGAGGGCAATAGAACCAAAAAAATCTGGGCCCAGGAGGGCCTGCAGAGACTGATGCTCCAACCAAGGACCATGCATGGAGAGGACCTAGACCCCTGCTCAGATGTGGACCATATGTAGTTTGGTCTCCATGCAGGCTCCCTAGTAAAGGAAGCAGGGGCTGTCTCTGACTTGGATGGACTCAGTGGCCAGCTCTTTGACCACCTCCCCTGGTGAGGTATCCTAACTAGTCCACAGAGAAAGAGGATCCAGACAGTCCTGATGGGATCTGATAGGCTAGGGTCAGATAGTAGGGGAGGAGGACCGCCCCTATCAGTGGACTGGGGGAGGGACATAAGGAGGAGATGAGGGAGGGGGCTACATGCAGGGTACAAAGGGAATAAATTATAATTAATAATAATAATAAAAGTTTCTTGGTTTTTTTTTTATACTAGTAATTGAACTAGGAGCCACAGGTAAATGGAGCAACCCTCTAAGCCAGCGGTTTTCAAACTGTGAGTCATGACCCTTTGAGGTAGAAAGAGCCTTTTACAGGAGCCTAATATCAAATACCCTGCATATTACATGTTTATATTATGATTCATAATAATAGCAAAATTACAGTTAGGAAGTAGCAATGAAAATAATTTCATGGTTAGGGTCACCACACATGAGGAACTGTACGAAAGGGTCTCAGCGTTAGGAAGATTGAGAATCACCGCTCTAAGCCCGTACAGTCATAATGTTTTGTTTTGTTTAATTTCACAAAACAGGAGCCAGGTATGATGGCTGGTGCCTATAATGGTAGTATTGGGGAGAATGAGGGAGGAGGACTGCCATGAATATGTTCCAGAACTGCCTGGATTACACGGTTAAACATATAAACAAACAAACAAACAAACAAGAAAAAGGCTCCCAAGAATGCATAGAGAGCGCCTTTCAGAAACTTACCTGTACAACTGAGGAACATAAAAACAATCAGACACCAAATATACAAATGGGGGCTGGAGAGATGGCTCCTGTCTAGAGAGTACGCTGCTCCAGGACTAGGGCTCCCAGCACCCACATGGTGGCCCACAACCATGTCCACCAGCTTCAGGGGTCTGACCCCCTCCTCTCGAGAACCAGGTACACACATACAATAATACAATCAGGCAATACATTTACAGACATTAAACAATAAGACTACAAGAACACATTTTAAATAAAACATGAAAATGTTAATAGACTTTAAAAATAACATTAAAATGTGATTAAGAAAATAAAACTTAAAAACACAAAAATGAAAAATATCCAACCAGAGTTCTTGGTATAAAAATTGTAACCCAGAAAAAAAAAAAAAAAAGATTGTAACCCACGCATGATGGCACACACCTTTAAGTGAGCGGAAGAGGCAGGCTGACCTCTGTGAGTTCAAGGCCAGCCTGGTCTACAGTGAGAGTTCCAGAAGAGCCAGGTCTACACAGAGAAACCCTGTCTCAAAAGAGTCACCAAAGGAAAAGTAACACATTTCCATTTCTTAGTATTTACAGCACAAGTTGGTATCTGAGAATGAGTCTAAGGGGCCTCAGAGAACAAACAGTGTGCGCTGCTCTTCTTCCAGCAGAAAGAATCTCAGGCTGAAGTCGCAGTGCCAGGAAACGCCTTGTAAGAACAAAGCTGAAAGAAGGAAAACTATGTGAGTTAGAAGGTGAGTTTCCAGGGACAACCCTGGTCAGCAGCAGAGATGTACCCTTCTCCTGAACTGCCCCTTCATGGAGCAGACACAAGATCCAGCACTGGTAATCAAGACACCCCCCCAAAGCACTAGAAAATTCAAGACTGAAATAAGCATGTAAGGCTGGGCAGGGGCGGTACTCGCCTGGAATCCCAGCACTTGGGAGGCAGAGGAAGGCAGAGCTCTGTGAGTTCTAGGCCAGCCTGGTGTGCAGGATAGCCAGGGCTACACAGAGAAACCCTGTCTCGAAGAAAAAGAAAACAAAACAAAACAACTTGGCCTTGTCAGGTGTGGTGGCGCACCCCTCAATTCCAGCACTCCAGAGGCAGAGGCAGATGACTTGAGGTCAAAGGCAGCCTGGTCAGCATCACATCTTCCAAGCCAGCAGAAGCTACAAAGTGAAGAGGCGGGGACACAAATAGTCAGATGTTCACTTTTGATAAAATACTCCAGTAACTAAATAAGGTTATTTGAAAAAAACTGAGACTCAAAAAGATGGAATAGGGGGAAAACAGTATTTTAAATGTACATGAAAAAAAAAAAAAGATTAAGTACCCAAACTAATACTGTATCACCAAAAATACACAAAGTGATAATGTCTACTGAACAGTCAGCATTGTACACTGTATTTCCTAACACCAAATTTAAATTAATGACCCAGAGTCACCACAGAAACGTCTAAACAAAACACTGTGCTCAATACAGCAAAAGGGTGCAAAGCTTACAAGTAGAAAAAAATGCACTAAAAATCCTTCCATATGGACTATCCCTACCAATGTCTTTCCAAATGAGGCAGAAAAAAAAATCAGAAACCAAACACCCCACAGAACTGCACTTAGACAAACACCCCAAAGAACTGCACTTAGACATTGGTACAAGAGTATCTGTGATGAGAACTTAGCTAGAGAAGAATTCCTAATGAAAGATATATGAGGAACTGTATTCTCAGCCCTCAGTGTGGTCCCTAAGCTAAAAATAAAAATAAAAACCTAGTCTTCTATTTTCTAATGAACTCTAAAGCCAGAAATAATAACTAGGTATATTTGTGAATTATTAGAAAACACATTGTGAGCCGAGTGTGGCGGCATTCACCTGCAATCCCATCACTTAGGAGGCAGAGGCAGAAGCAGGCGGATCTCTGTGAGTTCGAGGCCAGCCTGGTGTACAAAGTGAGTTCCAGGACAGCCAGGGCTATACAGAGAAACCCTATCTTAAAAAACCAAAACAAAAAACATGTGTTTGCTCAGAAAACAGCTGTTTTATAGCACTTGCTTAGCATACACTAGAGCCCGGGTTCAAGTCCCACTACACACACACACACACACACACACAAAGAAGAAGGTAAGAAAAGAAATCAAGCCAAGGAATAGAGGCTATGGACTGAATAGATGGGCTACCTGGAAGCTAAACAATGTATGCTCTACGCTCCATACAGGCAAGCGCCAAACTAACCTCGCTCATCGCTCCATCTCCTGCACCACTCTTCCCATGACGGGCACACAGAATGGACATGTCTGCACCCACTCTTCCCATGACAGGCACACACAACAGACATGTCTGCACCCACTCTTCCCATGACGGGCACACAAAACGGACATGTCTACTTGTTTCTTGAAAGACAGTTGTATCAAATTATTAAAACATAAAAAGAAAATCAAAGAGCAAAACATAAACATTCTACTTTAAAATCTTTTTCACAGTTCATCCTTTGACTTCTTTTTTTTCTTTAGTTGTTTTGCTCTGTTTTGTTTGGGGTTGTTTGTTTTGTTTTCTGTTTTCTGAGACAGGGTTTCTCTGTGCAGCCTTGTATGTCCTGGAACTACCCTTGTAGACCAGGCTGGCCGGAACTAAACCAGAACGCACAGGGATCTGCCTGCCTCTGCCTCCCTGAGCGCGGGATTACAGTGGCCACACCCAGCTTCTTCCACTTCTTCAATTACTTCCCTGAACATTTAAATGCTGAATCCTGATTAAATCACATTCAAACCCAAAAGCACAATCCTGTGCACAAGGCTGCACAGGTGTATCATTCCTGAACAAATCCATCTAGACAGCCAGGGCTGCACAGAGAAACCCTGTCTTGGTGGGGAAACGGTGGGGAAAAAGCAAACCAGCCTCAAGGAGAGGCCATTTGAGTCATGGAGACCTATTTATGAGCTTCCAACAGTAACGGGACACACACTATCTTCAACACCCGTCCTCTTCTGCTAATGTGCTCAACATGATCAACATATGAATTCTCACAAATTATTAGGTTTTTCCCCCTTTGGTTTCCTGTGGTACTTAAGCTCAAACCCAGGTCTTCAAACATGCCAGGCAAATGCTTTGCCACTGAGCTTTATAGACCTCAGCTCAAATTCCATACTTACATGATCGACATTCAAGGTCATTTCAATACTGGAAGATAAATCTTTCCTTTTCCTAATTTGTGTTGGTATTTTACCTGCATTTGTGCCTGGTGCCCTTGGAGACAAGAAAGAGTGTCAGATCCCCTACAATTTGAGCTACAGACAGTCCTGAGCTAAAATGTGGGTATTTGAGAACTGAGGATCCTCTGAAAAGAATAGCCAGTGCTCTTAACTGCTGGGCCATCTCTCTAGGCTTCTAACTAAATCCTAACCATAGAATAAAAGTCCAGGACGTTGCACAATAATAAACTGTATCACTGAGTCCACTCAATTGAAGTATTATATTCACTAAAAACTACCCTTTTCCTAATACACATGTCTGAGTTCTTTAATGGAAAACCACTGACTGCCAAGTTAACAACTTCGCTACCTTTCCAGACTCAACTGCAGAAGTCAGTTACATGATGAAGCACATGCTAAGCCCCTGTTAACATTCATGGTCTTACACACCACCAACGGCTCCGTGCTAAGAGCTCAGGTTCTTCATTTCTTTAATTTGAACCTCAAAAACTTGACTAGTATGATGGCTGAATGAGAATGGCCCTCAGATGCTCTTTTTTGAATGCTTTGTCATCAGAAAGCAGCACTGCTTGAGAAAGTTGGGCCTTGTTGGAGAAAGTATGTCCCTTGGGGGGGGGGGGGCTTTAGAGTTTCAGAAGCCCAGACTCAGTGGCTCTCTCTTCCTGCTGCCTGCGAGTCTAGATGGAGACATCTCAGCTGCTTCTCCAGCACCACGTCTGCCTGCCATGTGTCCAGTTATGATGACAACTGACTAAAATGTCAGCCAGCCCCAATTAAATGCTTCCCTTTGTAAGCGGTGCCATGGTCATGGTGTCTCTTCACAGCTACAGAACAGTGACTAAGACACCCAGAGACTTAAGTCACATTTGCTTTATGTCAGTTTCATCATGTATAAAGTGAATATGAAAATACAGCTTATAGCTTTGGTTTCAATTGCCTCCTACAGAACTATTAAAGAATAGTTTAACAGTGGCACACGCCTGTAGTCCCAGCACTCAGGGAAGAAGAGGCAGGAGGATATGTGAGTTCAAGGCCGGCCTGGTCTACAAACTCCAGATCTACAGAGTCTACATAAGCGAGTCCAGGACAGCTAAGGCTACACATTAAAAAAAGAGGAAGAAACAGAATAAAGCTGAGTGTGGTGGCACTTGTGAAGTGAGGAGGGGCAGAAGCTCAAGGTACTCCTCAGTCACACTGTGACCTCAACACAGTCTGGGCTATGCAAGCCTTATTAAAATGAAGAGTATAATGGGAATAATATAGCAGCGACATCAGGTCATACACAACGTCTAAGAAAACTCAGAGGAAAGCTACAGCCACAGATGAAGACCGTAAGAGACAAGAAACACAAAGCTGAGCAAGCAGTGCCTGCTTGAGGACTTTAAGAATCACTTTCCTTTTCTACTACATTAAGGGGTTACCTAGCTGCAACAGGCAAAGAAATTGTAACATTTCTTTTTGTACTTTGCTGTACTAAACAAGTAAAGAATGCAGAAATCTACACCTTAGATCAACTGTTCAGGACTCGTTTTTGTTGTTTCGGTTTGGCTGCTGTTGTTTTTAATGCTCTCTATCTGAAGCTGAAGGATGAGGTCTGAGCTCCAGGATTGCTGTCACAGAAGTAATGTAATGCCAAGGTGGACTCTCACTCGCACCCTTATTAGGATGACTACTGAGCATCACTGTCTCTCTGGCTATCACGTTCCACAGGCTTACAGTGGGCCAATCCAGTACTCTGCCCCAAAGGTTCCGGCATTTTAGCTCAACTGTGTAAAACACGGGGTTACGGTAGAAACATCAATGTACATATCATTACAAAACTCTAAGAAATAAAGTGAAATAGTGCACGTGTCAAACAGATCAGCACACACGGCAACCACTCACTGGATCTTAACCACTGCGCCTGTCTTAGCATCACAGTGCCAACTTCAATTCAAAAGCACATCTGTCACCTACATGCTTTCCTCTCACCCCGAGACCCACGAGAGCACCTCACTACAAACCAGTGACCACAAGTTCACTGCACGCCACAGCTCAAGCCACTCCGGCTGTAATCCCAGCTGTAGGCAATGACCACCACTGAAAGGGAACCACCAAATACAAGGAAATTTATTCTAAAGTTCTTCGGGTTTTCTGTCTATCTGAATATTAATTTCATAGTAATCGAAGAAAATGAGTTGGTGATAATGTTAATATTTTCTAAGTAGCTTTTATCATCTTCACTAATGATTTGTATTTCTTTTGTGTTTTATGTTTTTGTTTGCAGGGTCTTGCTCCTGTAGCCCTGGCTAGCCTGGAATGTCACTATGCAGAAGCAGCTGATCTTGCCCTTGGACCTGCAACTATACTATGAAGAACAGCCTTGAACTTGGAGTGACTGACCTTCCTGCCTCTGCCTTGGCCTCTGTCTCCTGAAAACTGGAACTGCCATCATGCTCAGGCTCTTGATCATCTTAAACACTAATGAACAACTTGAAATTAGTGCCTACTTTGTTTTTAAAACTATATGCTCACATCACATTTGAAATTGATTATATTATTATAAATATTTCTTAATTTTTGAAAATTAACAGTACATCAGCAATTTTAAAAAAGATTTGTGCTTTAATGTTATATGCATTATGTATTACAAGCTCTGAGATATTATTTAGGGTACTGAAACTCAAAGAACATAAAAACTGTAATATTTAATACATATATTACTTCATGAAAGAAGTATTTTTTCGGTAGGAGAAAAACAAACAGCTCATCAGTCTTATCAGAGGTAAAATTATTTTACATTCTTACAGCTTTACGAGACTCAATATAGTTTATAAGTAAAAGTGCCGTCCCAATGAAGTCACTATGCATTGAACAAAGATCTCTTTACACAAGAGAACATCCTTTTCAGTTCCCGAACAACAGAACCACTCTAAAGAAACACAGTTGCCCAATGTGGTCACCCAGGCCAGCAATCCTACAGCTTGTGAGATAGAAGAAAGATCTGGAAGAGTTCAAGGGCATCCTTGGCTACAAAATGACTTAGAAATCAGTCTGAGCTACACAATACCCTGTCTAAACAAAATCAAAACATAAAATAAAGCTTGTGAAATCATGAAATCATTCTCCCTTTTCTGTATGAACACACACATTCACACAAACACAAACTATCCATGGTGACACATGCCCTAGCAATGAGACAATAGATGGATGGATGGATGGATGGATGGATGGATGGATGGATGGATGGAT
>NW_026596244.1:13827446-13840433 GCF_907164565.1 Psammomys obesus | reverse complement strand
GATGGATGGATGGATGGATGGATGGATGGATGGATGGATGGATGGATGGATGGATAAATAAATAAATAAATAAGCAAGCTTAGAAAAGCGAAAGACAGAAATACAGGGATAGAGTAGGGGAGAAAGAAAGAAGAGAAAAAATATCAGTCCCTCGCCACTCTCTAAAACCAGGATTTCATACAAGAGACTGACGGGATATATCTGCTCAAGAGAAGCCTGAGAACCAAATGGAGACACCAAAGTGCAACAGTGACCACGAAATCACAGAACTAATATCACAGTCACAAAATCTTACAAGTCTCATGGTTCTTAACTTCATACGGAAAGTAAGAAATGCCCTATCAGGCGAGCACTTTCAACTACATAAGTAAATTCTGGGTAAACACAATTACATACTTGAAAGAATCAAGAACAAAACATACACCAAAAACAACCTTCATCTACAATAAATGTTTTAAGTCAATTAGAAATAATCTGAGGTACGTGACAAGATGGTTAAGAGCACTTGCTGCTCTTTCAGGAAACCCAGCATCCACATGATGGAGTCTTCTAGAACTCCAGTTCCAGGGGTTCAACACTTCCTTCCGACATCTGGGGACTCCTGGCATGCATGCGGTGCACAGACGTACATACATACAATGTCTTAAATTAAAAACAGCATCTCAAGAGCTGGGGTCCAGTTCAATGAGAGAGTTCTCAGCATATTCAAAGGCCTGGGCTCTGTCCCCAAAAAAAAAAAAAAAAAAATAGAAAGGAGAGAGAATTGATATACTCTAGCACTTTTTTCTTTTTAACTTTTTACATGTAACTTCTAATTGACAAGTTAGGACTGATAACTATACATTTATGGGGTACAGTGTGGCAATTCAATATGGATATGCAAAGCACAAGTATGAAACCACAGTTGAAAGCACTTCCATCTCAAAGGTTCTTCTGTTTTGGTTGGTTGGTAGGTTGGTTGGTTGGTAGGTTGGTTGGTTGGTTGGTTGGTTGGTTGGTTGGTTGGTTGGTAGGTAGGTAGGTTGGTTGGTTGGTTGGTTGGTTGGTTGGTTGGTTGGTTGGTTGGTTGGTTGGTTTTAGACAGGTGTCTGTACCTTTGGCTATTCCGGACCTTGCCATGTAGACCAGCTGGCCTCAAGCTCTGAGGTTCACCTGGGTTAAGGGCACGCAGCACCCTGCCTAGCTCTAGATTTGACGTCTTCCTCAAGTTCTTTATAAAATACGTAGTAATGAAGTCACCCTAACTCTGGAGCGCTCTCCTACCTATCTCCTTAGGTCCACCTCCAGCCTGCACAACCTGTTCGTATTTAATGGCATGATTAAACCCAGGGTTCTGAGTATGGTGGGTGAATGAAAATAGTCCCCAGAGGCTCATGTATTTGCAAGTTTAGTCCCCAGTTGATGAACTGTTTGGAAAGGATTAAGGGTGTGGCCTTGTTGGAGGAGGTGTGCACTGGGGACAGGCTGTGAGGCTTCTAAACCCACACCAGGCCCAGCGTCACCCTCGCTCTCCCTGCGGCCTATGGATCCCAATAAAACGCTTCCTTTTGTAAGAATTGCCTTGGTCATGGGTCTCTTCACAGCAGTACAACAGTAACCAAGACAACCCCAGCTAGTCCGGAGGGGAAGGCTGAGGCATGCGAATGAGTCTGGGCAACTTAGGAAGACTCAGTATCAAAGCAGAATCAATGGGCTGGAGACAGCTCAGTCATGGGGAACTTACCTCCATACAAGAGGCCCCAGGCTCAACGCCAACCCCACCAACAATAAAACGCAGGTTACAAGACTATTACAAGAAATTCATGAGATGCTGCAGAGACAACTCAGCAGTGTAGAGCACATGCTCTCTTGCAGAGGACCTAGGTTCAAGTCCCAGCACCCACACGGCTCACAACCATCCCTAACTCCAGTTCCAGAGATCTGACTCTCTCTTCTGAGCTCCACAGGCACCAGGCATGTACACAGTATACAAACAGGCTTGCAAACATTCACACACATAAATTAAATAAAGAAATAAAGCAACAGCTTTTTAAAGAAAGCAAATTTGTGAAAATGCAAAAGGGATACTGAGATTACTCAAAGTTGTATGATAATAAGCGCGCCCGTGAGGCTGGCCGGTCAAGCACTTGCTGCACAAGCAGAACACTCTGAGCCTGGGTCCCCAGCACGCACGTCGGAGCTCACACCACTGTACAGCCCAGCGGTGAGGAGGTGAAGGCAGGGCACACCAGGCTTGCTGGCCAGCCACCCGGCCAAAGCGGCAAGTTCCAGCTTCCACGAGAGGCCTTGCCTCAAAAGGTAAGACGGAGAGCCACAGAAGAACACACCTGCCATCAACATCAGCCTCCACGCTTGCAGAGACAGGCAAGCGCATGCACGCGCGCACACTCACGCACCTACACAAAACGCATATGTACACAAAAACAGGTAAAAGACACAGACAAGTGAGTAAACACACCTACTAAAGCACTTTCATAAGGGCGGGTTAGGCTCCTCAGTTCCTAGGTAAAAGGGCCAGTGTGGCATGGACTTGTAAGCCCAGTGCGAAGGGGTGTAGAAACAGGAAGAGCCCTGGCGTTTACTGGCCAGCCAGTCCAGCTCAATAGTGACAGACTGTAAAGGGAGTTGAGGAAGACATGCATTGTCAACTTCCAGGACCCATGTGCACACAAACTCACACACAGTACATACACAGACACACAAAAACACAACTGAACTACACGATGGTGCAAGCCCATAATACTAGTGCTGAGGAGGAGGAGGCAGAAAAGTTGTGAGTTCAAGGCCTGCCTGGGCTACATAACAAAAGCTTGTTTTGAAAGGAAAAAATGAAGTCAGTGGTATACCGTTTACCAGGCCAGAAAGTCCAGATCTCATGTGACAGAAGACACAAACAGGCAGGCAGAGAGCAGACAATAAGAGAGGGTGGAGAAAAACAGGGGAGGGAAGGAAGAGCAAGTTGCCCAATGAAATATAAAAGAAAAAAACAAACATGCCTTGAGTTTTATTTACAGGACATAGCTTTTATATAAAAAGTAATAGGAACTAGATTCTCCAATGGTTACAGTTCATTTAATAAAAAGATTAAGACATCTGCAGTTAGCCAAGACAAAGTTTGTATAGGTTGTCCAGGTGGCTGCAATTTCCAGCCTCAAGGAATCAATCATCAAGCCTCACTCTCCTAAGCAAAGGGCACTAAGAGGCAGGCCGCACACAGCTTTAGCACACACTTTTAGAGGACGCAGCATTAGGAACATTTCTAGAGGCAAAGCCAAAACAATGTATGGTCCTCTGAAAGAGCTCTCAAATTGTGCTGGTGGTGACCTGGTGTCAAAAGACCCTTTCACAGGGGTCACCTAAGACCAGAAGATCTAATATCAGAAAACTCAACATTTACATTACAATTTATAACAGTAGCAAAATTACAGTTATAAAGTAGCAATGAAAATAACTTTATGGTTAGGGGTCACCACAACATGAGAAATTGTATTAAAGGGTTGAAGCACTAGGAAGGTTAAGAATCACTGCTGTATAATATTAGGAAAACAAAACTGTATTTAGGGACTTTTATTTCAAACATACAAAAACTACAGTGATTTTTAAGGCCAGCCTAAACTATATGAGACAGACCAGAAAACAATGTAAATCTAAAAAGATTTTTTGTTGTTGTTTTTGTTTTTCAAAACAGGGTTTCTCTGTGTAGCCCTGGATGTCCTGGACTCACTTTGTATACCAGGCTGACCTCGAACTCACAGAGATCCACCTGTCCCTGCCTCCCTTAGTGCTGGGATTGAAAGCTTGTGCCACCACACCTGGCCTAAAAATATAATCTATCAAACTTAAATATATTAGAACAGTCATCTAAATTAGTAAGAAAACTAAACTGCTTACGTACCTTTTCTATTAACTATTTATTTATTTATTACAGTCTATTTACTTTGTAGCCCAGCTGTAGCCCCCTCCCCATCACCTCTCAATCTCACCCTCCCTCCCTCTTCTTCTCCTATGCCCCTTCCCCAGTCCACCAATAGTGGAGGTCCTCCTCCCCTTCCCTCTGACACTAGCCTATCAGGTCTCATCAGGACTGGCTTCACTGTCTTCCTCTGTGGCCTGGTAAGGCTGATCTCCCCTTAGGGGGAGGTGATCAAAGAGCTTGTCACTGAGTTCATGTCAGAGACAGTCCCTGTTCCCCTTACTAGGACACCCACTTGGATACTGAGCTGCCATGGGCTACATCTGTACAGGAGTTCTAGGTTATATCCATGAATGGTCCTTGGTTGAAGTTAGGAAAGACCCCTGTGCCCAGATTTTTGGGTTCTGTTGCTCTCCTTGTGGAGCTCCTGCCCCTTCCAGGTCTTTCTATTTCTGTTAACTCTTAAACAGACAAAAATCCATTTTTAACTACCACAGTATTTCTCAGTTTAGAATAAAACAATTCAAGTAAGAACAAGGCTGCATACTTAAAAATGCCTAAACTATCAAACAATTACATCTAGAAAATTATTAAAGTTTTTAAAGTGTCACCAATTTGCCATTTCACTTTTCTCAACATTAGCAATCACACGCTTGGACCTATTCTTCTTACAGAACTCTGAATGCACAAAAATATCTGGAAACAGGACACGGTGGTACACATCTATAACCCAATATTCAGGAGGTTTCGGGGGACTACAAATCCAAAAACAAACAAATGAAAATTGCCAAGAGTCAGGAGAAGGCTCAATGGATAAACTGCTGTCTAAGAACCCACAAAAAGCCAAGTGCCTGCCCCCCTGTAACTCCAACTCTCCCTGGCTCAGAAGACAGAGCCAAGCACTCTGCAGCAAGCTGGCCAGTTAGACTAGAGAACACAGAGACTCTGGGCTCTGAGTGAGACCCTGTCTCAGTGAATGAGACAAAGAGCAAAAGAGATTGTCCATGTCCAGATCCAGACTGTACACACGTACAAACGCACCACACACACACACACACACACACACACACACACGCACACGCACACAAATCACTACATGAAAGAAGAGGTTAAAGAATGGAGAAACCATGCCCGTGCACTGAGCCAGCGTCCCCACAACGATCTAGAGGTCCACCAGCCCCTAGCAAGCCCCATGCTGGCTGGCAGGGATAGTGGTGCACACCTTTAGTCCCAGTGCTCACGAAGCCAAGAGAGATGGGTCTCTGTGAGTTCAGGGCCAGCCCATGTCTACATGAGGTCCAGGACAGCCAGGGCTGTGCAGAGAGCGAGACCCTATCTCAAAACATGACAATTAAAAATTAAATTCCTGCTCAAATGTTCACAAACCTAATAACCTGAGCCTACAATTCATCTGGAAATGCAAAGAACCTAGAATTATTAAAATAATCTTGAAAATAGAGGAACACGGCAAGAGGCTACATTCCCTCTTTCAAAACATACTACAAAGCTACAGTAATCAACATAGTTTGGTAATAGTATAAAAAGACATACATATCCACAGAAAATAAACTGAGAATGTAACTCAGTGATGTAGTCCACGTTTAGCACATGCATGGGCGCGCGCACGAGCACACGCATAGCCCTGGGTTCCATCTACAGCTCTATAAAATAGAAATATAAAATGCAGTGAGCCAGGCGAGAGCTCCATTGGTAAACTATCTGTCCCTGTCCTAAGCTTGCGGAACTGAGTACCGCCACCACCACCACCCACACCCATGTTAAAAAGCCATCAGCACCAGGGAGGATGTGCACGGTGTATCCCAGCATTCCTGAGGTACAGGCAAGAGGATCTTTCTTGTTCAAGGCTAGCCTGGTCTACAGAGCAGTTCTAGGTCATCCGGTGGGACCCTGCCTAAAGGAAATGAATAAATCCCACACCTGTAAACTCATTCTGAGGAGCTTAAGAAAGGAAGGCCCCTAGGGCCTGCTTGCCAGCTAGTCTTGCCAAATGGGTTCAGTAAAAGCACATCTCAAAATATAAGGCGCCCACAGACATGTGTAACGTGTACCCTCGTCCAAGAAGCCTGTTTTCTCTGTGGACAGGTACTACAGAAAGCTGAAACCAGTCAAAGCACAGAGAACAACCAACTGTAGGGTACTCAGCTGCTGCTGATGTATTTACACACAACCCTTACACCTGAGGCTCAGGGAACACTGCACCACTGGGTAGGGGAATCTCAGAGCCTGAGGACCAGGCCATCTGCCACAAGAGGAATCCTCTAGGCACTACTAGGTACTAGGCACTAGGTAACTACTGCCATTTCATGGCAGCAGTGTGGTGCTCAAACACACCAATGACAGCGCCAGCTGACCCCCAACCTGACCGGAGTCATCACATGGGGCCCACCCCTAGAAAGACCTTCAGGAAGTTAAAACCTGCTGAGAGGGGAGACCTGCTCTTCCCAGAGACAAGACCCTAAATGGTTATCCCATCCCAGCCACTCAGTCTCCTCCCAAAACGTCTTCACATATAACACTGCACACAATCCACAGGTCTCACCTGTGTGCGTGTGTGTGTGCGCACATATAGATATATACGTACAACAAAAACAAAGACTAAGATATGAATTTGAAAGGAAGCAAGGGGAAAAACATGGGAAGGCTTGGACAGAAGCAAAATGGGAGGGGAGGGCAAAAATTAAATTTTAATTTAAAAAATGTTATCTGGAAAAAGGGGAGATCACAACGGATAGCAATGGAAGATATGCAACCCTCAGCCTCTGACATTTGTGCACACACAAGCACACACGCATGTCCCTGCACGTGCAGGTACACACACAACTGTAACAAACGCAAGGAGTCAAGACAGTATTTACACTGACAGTCAACTAAGCTTCAGCAAAGGCACCAAGACAGAACAACACTGACAGCAGCTTTTCAACAAGCAGCAATGAGGCAATCGGATGACCAAGGACAAACAAATCACACCCTACAACAGTTAACTCAGAACCACAGGTTAATTAAGAGGGAACCTATTTCCGTGTCTTGAACACAGAATGTAAATATTCCAAGGTTAGATGAGAAAACTTACATAATAAAATTAAACTGTAGCAGTGGCTGCACGGCTCTATAAACTGACTTAAACTGAGTGGGTCGTGTAATGAGACATGCATTTTGCTAATCAGCAGTACACTGCACTGGCCAATGATCCAGTTAGGTCAGAACGTTCGGACAGACTCGCCACTAAAAGAATCGTGACACAGTCCTTCCACTGCCGGCAACCATGCTACCACTGAGAGGGACACACCGAGAGCTAAAGCAGGGAGAGCAGAGAGAAGCAAACGAAACTGCTACTCCAAGTCTCACCCACCTTTCACTCCAGGTAAGTAAGTCAATAAAGCCTTCTTTTGTTTTTTTGTTTTTTTTTTTTTTTTTTTTGGTTTTATGCAGGACAGGGTTTGGCTATCTTGGAACCCTCTCTGTAGACCATGCTGGTCTGGAACTCACAGATCTGCCTTCCCAGTGCTGGCATTAAAGACCTACAGCTGAGTTTTCTGTCACTAACCAATTACAGCAAGAGCATTTCTAGAGCAGAGCACCCCAATCCTTACATGTACAGTTGCAAGAGCATTCCTAGAGCAGAGCACCCCCAATCCTTACATGTACAGCTGCAAGTACTACGTAGGAGGTAACCTACATATCAACATGACAAATAGACCCTTTTGCTTGCTGTGAGGCGGACAATGGACTTCCCACCCAGATCTGTAAAGTAGGAAGACCTTTAATCAGATATTTGGGGGGAGGGGGAAACTGGGAATACCCCCCTCTAATCTGGGCCACACCTTCCACTGGAAGCCTACACAAGGACGTGGAAAAGGCCGCTTTTGCTCTTTGCCGGCTTGCCCTCACCTTGCTGGCAAGTCCACTCCTGCACTGGCATTAGAACGTACTTTTCCAGGACTCTGGCATAGCGTAAAGACCAGCTGAGACCCCAGCCTCATGGACTGAGCAGCTACTACTTTCTTGAACCTTCCACTTCATAGGCAGCCACTGCTGGATTAGCTGCACCATTCAGTCACTCTAATCCACACATATACACGTATGTGTGTGTAGAGAGACTCATTCTATAAGCGCCGTTACTCCAGAGAATCCTAATACAAAACCCTACCTCAAAAATAAATGAGTTATTATTAAAACAAATCATGAAAACCTATATTTGTCACTAGACCAGGAGAAACATTATTCAATTAAATACTACTACATATCTTTACAAGAATAGTAGACATCATAAACTCTACAGCACGTTCCTGAACTATGCCAAATATTAACTGTTCTGCATCCATAGTCTGATAAGTAAATGCAGCAATGAAGACAAAAGAAAATGGTTCTAAATTGCAACGTGAAAAATATAAAACCGGAGAAGTTTGAAATACTAGAATACACTACTATACTATTCATCAAAATTTAACTGAGAAACATACGCAAAAGAAAGTTCAAGAAACAGTAAATTTCAAATGAATTTATAACAGAATAGGTCAAGCTACATGAGCAAAGTTGGAAGGCAACAGTTTATGAAGTCCAACATCTGGCCTTGCATGGCCCCACCACTTACTATCTGGACAACTATGGAAAGACAGTTTTTTTTTTTTAAGGTCAGAAACTTATTATATAAATTGACAAATGTTCACTCAGTTTTTCAGGGTTGTAGAACATGTTCTCAGCTGGTTACAGTGGCATGCGCCTTTAGTCGCAACTTTGGGGGAGGCTGGGACAGACACTGTGAGTCCTGGAGAACAAGGCTAACTAACCTGGACAACACACGGAGGCCTACCTCAGCCTCCCAAAACAGGGAGGAAAGAACTTATGTAGTCCTACTTTAATAGGCCTGAAAATGGGACAGGTTATGATACCTGGCCTGGCAAGTCTTACGTCAACTTGACTCAGGCTACAGTCACTGCGAAAGAGGGAGCCTCAACTAGAAAAAGATCCACAAGATCAGGCCACAGGCAGGACTGTAGGACATTTTAATCAGCAACTGAAGGGGAGGCCAGCCCACTGTGGGTGCTGCCACCCCAGGGCAGGCGGTTCTGAGTTCTGTGAGAAAGGAGGCTGAGCAAGCCGTGGGGAGCAAAGTCAGTCAGCAGCACTGCTCCAAGGCTCCTGTGTTGGCTCCTGCCTCCAGGTTCTTGCCTTGTTTGAGTTCATGTCTTGACTTCCTTCATTAATGAACAGTGATGTGTAAGCCAAATAAATAAGACCTTCCCCCCCAAAACTTGACCCTAACTAGAACAATACCCCAAAACACAGTTTTCACTTATTCGTGAGAACGCCACTAGCAACTAACTGCACAGATGACGCTCACAGGGCTCACACTGCTGTAATGTCATGCCTTACGTACGTCTCACGCTCTGTGTCTTGCTTCCTAATTTTCAGTTTTGGAAGTTTTAACTCAAAGTACTGTTGAGAAAAGTTAGGTACCGCTCATGGAGATACACACCTACAATCCCAGCATGCAGAGGCAGAAGCAGGTGGATTTCAACACGTTTTCATCCCATCTGATCTACACAGAGAGACCCAGACCAGGTAGATATACATAATGAGGACCACCAAAAAAGAGAAAGAACGGGGGTGGGGGTGGGACTAGGGGTGATGTCTTTGCCAGCAACATGCTTGTCATGAAAGCATGAGAGTCAGACTTCAGTCCCCAAAACCCACATGAAAGCATGTACCTCAAACCCCAGTTCTAATAAGGATCCCTGGGGCTTGCTGGCCAGCCAGCCTAGCTAAATCCATCAGTTCCAAGTTCAGTGACAGATCTGTCATTAAATAAATAAATAAGAGCGAGAAAGACAGACAGCAGGTGCTGGTGGCCTTAATCCTAGTACTCAGAGGTTCTAGAAGCAGGTGGATCTCTAAGTTTGAGCCAGCATGGTCTACTTAGAGAAACCCTGCCTCAAAAAACAAAAGCAAACAAACAAAAAACAAGATAGGGCCAGTCACAGAGCTCACATGTCACTTGCTGACAATCTGGTTTCCATCTCCAGAATCCACACAAAGACAGAGCTCTGACTCACAGCTGGAATCCCACTCCTTCAGCCAGACAGGGAGCACCCCACCGCTAGACTACAGTACCCAGCACAGCACAAACGACAAGAGAAACTGCCTCACCAAGGCGGAAGGAGAGAACACCCAAATCTGCCCCCATCTCACACCCATGCCAGCACGCTCACCTGCACTGCACACTCACACAGACAAGAATAAACAAAAGAGCTTAAATAAAGAAACAAGATGAGTTACTGAGGACAGCACTCAACACCAACCTCTGACCTACACGTACATATAATGGTACACACGCACAAAATAAAGAGAAAACAAAAGTTAATAATCAACTTCTGCAGACTGAATAAGAAAACAATTATGTGAACTAAAAAACAATGTGTTTCCCTTTTAAGGTCATTTTTAAGCAATGTTGTGGAAAGCTTCTTGAAAGTTAGAGAAGAAGAATCAACTCCAGTGGTAGAGGTTTAGGCGTGAACATTTATCAGTGATTGCTGTGTCCTTGAGGAGAGCAATGCCTAAGGTACAAACACCTGCTCAGAGATGAAAACAATTCCACACAGACGTATTCATGAAAAGACTAATCCCAAATCAAACTGTAGCCACACTATCTACTTAACTTCTCCTACGCTGATCTCCTCATCTTTGAAATGGCCCGTGTGTGTTAGGAGAGTTAAATAATAAAGTTGCCTGGTCCATGGTTCCTCCTTGGAACAGAACTACAACTCTCACGATGTCCACTAAGAATACCAAGATGCAGTAACGGCAGCAATGAACCAGCTGCACGACCCACTCTCTAGTTTCCGTAACTTCTCAGGCCCATATTTAATCATCACAGGTACGCTGAATGGCAGTAGAGGAAAGCCGGTCACCCTCTCCTCCCAGCCATTCTGCCCGGAAATGCAGGTGAAAGGGAAGCGCAATGGGACAAGTTTCCCATCTTTCCCCCCTGCCCCCACGCAGCAGACAAGCACTGTGACGGACCTACCTCACAGTCCTTTCAGGACTTCACTTCAACAAACCATTGGCACAGAATTTAGATTTCTCCCTAACAGTGAGAAGACTAGCGATTCCTGTTTGGCCCCAGCACATCACAGAGAAGAGAGGAGTCTGAGTCTTCCTGCAAAGAACGCTGTTTTCACATACGAGCAACGAAGTGTGGACCACACTACCAGATCTCCACTTACTGTCCACACTACATCAGGTTCAGAAAAAGAAACTTCCAAGTTCTTTGAGGTAGAGGAGGAGAGGACTTGTGCTTATCTGGAAGCTCACTGCCGAAAGCTCCAAACGTGCTGAAGCTGGGTGATGGGCACCACAGCTCACTACACAGGCCCCTACGCTGTCCTACTTTTTATATACCTGGTCACTTCCATAACACGTAGTTCCAAAACGTGTATATGCATGTGTCTGTCAGAATTTACATCGAAAGCCACAGCACAATAATCTGGTAAAAAAATAAAATATGATTTAAAGCTCTCCTGCTCCAAAAGTAACTGATTTTCGCCTACATACTTTGTCACTGCAGAATCTGTATCGAAATGAGCAGACTACCAGTAAAGGCCTAACGAAGGAAAGAAGTAACTGCCTGCAATAAAACAAGTCTAACCTTGAAAATACAGAGGCAAAAAGGACAGCTGCTGGACAGTTATCACAACTATCACACACTCAGGCTTGGCGGCATGGGTTGGCTTCTAACACTGGTTGAATGAGAGAGGAACTGATTTTCAAGCCAGATTCCTTTTTGATTCTTTTAAATTGAGAAGCAACAGAGAATTAAAGTCTAAAAAGGCTCCACTAAAGATAATTTCTAACAACTGACTGGAGGAAAAAGTGTCTCCTATCACAGCCTACCACGGCAGAGTGACAACTTCCAATGATCAAGTCTGTTTCATTACTAAACATGAATTTACCAAAGCACAGGCTCACACTGTGGCTGCCTCAGGCCTTTTTCAAATTGCCATTCAATTATCACAAGATCCCCTTAACTATAACCCTAAATTCACTCCAAAACATAACCTTGGTTAGCTAGTTCTAAACCTAAACTAGCTAAAACGAAAAGAAGGCAATGTTAGGCTTCTGTTAGCAGCATGGACAGGAAGTCCGTGTTTAACTAACTACGGCAAAACATACTGAGGCAAAGATTCACAGTGGCTGTCAAGTCCAAAAGTCAGGTATTTAAGATGATAAGGAGAAGCGCGGCGTGCCTTGCAGACACTCCAAAAGGGGAACCATTACAGCCAAGCTCTCCGCTCAACACCTGACCACACACACTCGCACTCACATCCTACTCCACATCACACAAAAGTCACCTCACATTCAAAACTCGAAGCGTCCAACCTTGCACAACTCTCTTTAAACTGAGAGGCAAGCAAGTGCTGCATTCAGGTCACGCAGCCTTTTCTGTCCGCCCGCGGAAAAGGCCATTAGACTGAGTGCGGCACCTGACCCCGGCCTCTCGCCGGGGAAAGCAGGCGCTCGTGAAATATTCACGCACTCACCAGGTTGAACACGGTCTCCACGATGTCCCTGTTGGACACCTCTCCGACCTCCACCAGGCCCGCGAGCACGGCGAACTTCATCCGCACGCCCCGGATGGGGAGCCCCGGCCTCAGCGACAGCGCGCCCCCGTCGGGGCTCTCCCCGCCGCCCCCGTCGTCGGCCGTCGGCGGGCGGGACGGGGCTCGGCCGTCGTCGCCGGCCATGGCTGGTTCGCGGGGGCTCCGGGCCGCGGGCGGCGCGAGCGCCGAGGGTCCCCGCGGCAGCTGCTGAGCGCGCCGCCGCCTCCTCCCCGGGAGCGCCCGTCCAGCCCTCCCGCAGGCCGGCCGCAGCGCCGAAGCCTGGGGGAAGAGGGACGAGGGTGAGGGCGCGGGGCCGCGGCTCCCCGGGGAGGACCGCGGGGGGACCGCGGGGATGGCGGGGCGAGCCGGCGGGGCCCGGGCGGGCGGCTCCGGGGGCGGGCGCGGGCAGGTGCGCGGCGGGGAGGGCGCGCGGCGGAGGAGGGGACGGGACCGCGA
>NW_026596244.1:13817497-13827046 GCF_907164565.1 Psammomys obesus | reverse complement strand
CGCGGGCGGGCCCGGGCACCGCGGGGCGCCGGGGAGCCGGGCGCGCGCTTCCGGGAGGTGCCACGCGGGCGGGCGCCGCGGGAGCGCGCTGCTCAGGTGGCGCGGCGTCGCTCCCGCGCGCCTCCCGCCCCTCGTCGTCAAGGTGTCCTCCCGTGGGGCTCGGAGAGGACGCCTGAGGGAGCCGGCGGCGCGGCGGCCCCCGCGAGCCCCCTGCCTGGAGCTGCCGCCCGGGAGGCCCCCACGCTGCGGAGGACCGGCTGCACGCGGGAACCACGGGGAAGGGGCTCCTCTCGGTTTTCCAGAGTGAAAGTTCGCCTCGCTCTCAGGTTGCCTCACACAGAACAGACAGGGGTTGAAAGCAGCACAGATCGTCCGGTCCTGTTGCTCTAATCCTGTCATTTTCTACGGCCACTGCTAACGGCGAAGCGTTGATCCTGGTGCACCAGTTTAAAAAAAATTAAAGGAGCATTTTCCACCTATTAGTATTCTCTGGGAGAAAGTACGTGTTTAAAATACCCCCGGGTTTCTGAAGATGAACGGGGTAAAGTAAAAAGAAGTACTCTGAGCTTGGCTTGAGAAATGAATGGTTCACTGAAAAATGAGTTATTTCAAACATCTTTGAAAAGTAGACAGTTTTAACTGTCTCACAGATATTGAGAAGCGAGAGTAAAAGAAGTGTCCTTAGAATTAAACCTTTTTAAAATACTCAAAAAGCTGCTTTTTAAAGGGAATTCAGTTGCCTCAAAATGGATGTACATATTCTAAAGATAAGGCAGACATTTCTCTGATTTTCTGAATTGCTGATTTGTGAACTTTTAGGGTTAGAGGTAACATCTGTGGCCTGTTGCTGAAATCCCTGAAAAAAATATAATAAAACACCTCAGATCTCAGTAAGTCTGAACTAAGGGAGTGAGAGGCCCCTGCAGGATCAAGAGAACATTCACTTGGCCTTTCACCATCTCTGTTTTGAATGTGGGAGGCATGATTAAGCCACCAAAATCCTCTGGTAAGATTGCGCTTCCTTGGATTTAGACAGAGTTGAAGTTAATACATCTAGTTTATAGGTACTTAACAGTTTGTTGGATAAATACCTTCCAATAAGAGGCAGATGGCAAGAATGAAAATCCCTCACGGTATGGTCAGAGTCTAAAGGATCTAGGACATGGTTTGTGTCTTGTGCATTTTTTATGGAACCAAAAGTAGATACAAAACAACTAACTACTTAAAAACAAATTATACACTTTTTAAAATCTTTCTCTAGCATTTTTGCCACCTCCTGCTTTTATTTGGAAGTTTACTGCAGAAAGAACCAGAATGAAGGCAGAAGAGGAAACTTGAGCTAGCCCAGCCCTGGCTGACGTGCAGCCCCTGTGGATTGCCTCGCAGATGTGCAGCTTACTGAGGGTGCTTTGGGCCCTGCTGCCCATCACTTCATAGACTGCTCAACAGAATATACATTGTAAATACTCTATGTACAGATACTGTGCAGATTATCAGACACTGACGTAAGCTGCTTTAACTCTTCCAGCCGGAAAGCCTTTGCTACCATTTGAAGTGAGGGAAATTCTGTATAAAGGATGCTTTGATGTGAGAAACAGTTTTATCAGTTATGTTTGATGTTATTAATGGAAGTTTGTCTAGTCAGAAGTCTTCATATGAGATATCAACAGCCAAGTTTATAGTACTGTTTGAGTTGCATGGTACACACAAGGGAGGAAGTAGGAGGAGGGGAAATGGGAGAATGAAAAAGAGAAAATAGGGGAACTTAGCTCACCTTCTGTAAGTTCAAAGTCCAGCTTTTTATTGCCATCTAATTTATATCTGATATCAATGTCTTGGAATTAAGTCCAAAGATTATTTCTATCTTTTCTTAAGCATACATTGAAACCGTAGCAGTAAACAGAAGAGAGAGATTGAGTGTGTTGGCTCAGGCCTCTAATTTCAGCTAAGAATGATCTCAAAGTCAAGACCTACTGGACAACTTAATGAAAGCCTATCTCAAAAATCTGTCTCAAAAACGGTATGTTGGTGTTGGAGGGGCTGGTGAGTTGACTCGGGAGTTAAAAACACCTGTTGCCCTTGTTGAGCGCACCAGGTTGTGCTCCCAGCATGACCATCTGTAACTCCAGCTCCGGGGATCTGACCCTCTTCTGACCTGTGTGGACACTGGGCAGGCATGTGATACACACATGCACCTCAGTCACTCACACAAAATAATAATTTTTTTGTTTTTTTAACAGTTGGGAATATATGTAGCTCGGTGGTAAAGAATGCTCGCCTAGCATGTGTGAGATCCTGGCTTCAGTCCCCAGTACAGAAAGAGAGGAGGGAAGCTGAATTCAGAGCTCAGAACAGGAAGCTTTCTTCGTAACTCAGAAGAACTCAAGCAGAAAGAATGTAGTTTCATACTGAGATCAAGATTATCATCTATGAACTCTTACCTGCATACAAAGAAAACCTGAGAGCAGAGATGGGATGGAATTTTCTTTTATCAGGAGACAATCCACCCAATTGTAACTTGTTGGCATTTTTTTACATATATAGGTTAAATGATAACTTATGGGAAAGTACAGCCTGTGTGACCGGCAGTGTACCAATGCGTACCTCTGGAGCTTGAATTTTAACTCTTCTTTAGCACAGCTTATGAAAGCATGGGCTGAAAATTCAAGTCTCTAACTTGCCTCCTCTTGTATGAAAGTCAAACGTTTTTCTAGTTACTTCTCACGGTTTTTCAAAACTTTCATACATGAGTCGTGTATTCGCATCATTCCCACTCCCCTCTTCCTCCCACTCACTCCCTCTAAGTCTGAGACCTTTTCTTCCGTAACTACAGCCACGCCTGGAGTTATGCCCCATGTACTGTTGCTCACATGCACATATGTGTGGCTGACCCAGAGAAGGAGGGTGAGTTTTCTCCAGGCCCGAAACCCCCGGAAGGTCACACAGGCATTACTTCTATTAATAAAGAGGGCTTCAAAAGTTAGTAGTCCTGATTACTGACTCTGGTTGGTTGGTTAGTTGGTTGGTTGGTTGGTTGGTTGGGTTTTTTAAGACTTGTGCTATGAAACCTAAGCTGCCTAGAAGCTCACTATATAGCCCAAGCTGGTCCCAAGTTTGTGTCAATCCTACCTCAGCCTCCTGAGTGTGGATTAAAGTACATGCTCCCACACCTCCCTTCTGTTCTGCTCTTAAGTAGGAACTGTGTGAGCAGGCAGCTGCTATGTGCTGTCCCTCCTGCACTAGTCTGCAGTGAGATGTCCTACGACACAGCACTCCAACACTACAGCTTTTATTCAGGGCTGCCGTTGGAGCTCAGGACAGCGGGGTGCTTCAGTCGAGAACTCTCGCCGAGCGACAAGCCTGTAGCGCTGCAGCTCACACGAGGGCATACCACTGGAGACAGAAACTGCATCTGTCACTTACAGTCTGAAATCCCTGTCCAGCTGAGGTCAGAAAGGGCAGGGCTTCCTCTGGAAGGACACATTTACTCTTCACACAGCATCAAGACTGGGGAGTAGACTGTTTGAACTGCTTGCTAGTCTCCAAAGTAGAGCAGAGAGCTTGCCTCGGCATACAGTGGCCTGCGTAGAGCAAGCCCTCCCAGGACCCGAGCTCCTTCAAGAAGCCACGGAGAAAGCAATCAAGGCCCGTCGGCCCACAGCAGCTGCTTATCCGGCCAACAGCTGTACCCACCCCCACCGTGTGCGCCCATCCAGCTTCAATGCTGGTCTCAGCCCAGACAAGACTGCAGTCCCGGCCAGTAGGTCTCAAAATGCACCGAGCACCTGTTGACTCAGAACTTCCGAAATACCTTAGACACTTGTTGATTTAGGCAACTGTATTTGGAGCTATTTGTCATCTAGCGGGAAGACCAAACATCAGGTAAAACAAGTTCTCAGGTTTTGAGCTACCCTCACTTTGTCCAGAGGACAAACTTTCAAATCCTGCGGGTCACAGGCAGGCTGCATGTTAGCTATAACTGGGCCTGCATGTTGCCGAGGTGGTGTCACTGTGCTTGGTCAGGGACCAAGGGAAAGGGGCTCCTGTGGAGTCACATTTGCAGTTATAGGGGGGAAGAGTGTGGCATTAGGACGTCCTTCCTTCCTAAGAAAGAACTGGGATTAGTTGTATTAAAGAAACACACCATTTCCTTACAAGCACTCCAGGTTATTTTCTCTGCAAAGGAACACATGCACATCTCACGTGCACTAAATGATCGTGAAGATGGTGTTGAGGAAGGGGAAGCATCTGCCTTGACTCACTGCGGATGCACACTGGCCACCAGCAGTCAGTCTCCTCAGGACGCCCCCTGTAGGGCAGCAGCTTGCCAGCTCCCTATCGCTGCGGCCCTTCACACAGTTTTTCAGGTCCTGACCCCCCCACACTACAAAATTACTTTGTTGCTACTTCATACCTGCAATTTTGCTGCTGTTCTTATAAATATCTGCTTGCAGGACATCTGATCTGTGACCCCAAAGGGGTCACACTCACAGGCTGAGGGGGCTGCTGTGAGGGAATGGGGTGAGGGCCGTAGTGGTCATGTAGCTTAGTGACACAGTGCTGTCCTAATACGTGTGAGGGCCTGATTCAGGCGCTAACACATGCTCAGAAGCGAACCCAGGAAGAGCCAGTTGTTTATTTGACCTGAAGCTAGCAGTGAAGCTGAAAAGATGGGGCAGACTGTGGTAAACTTGCTCCGGGACCAAGTTCTAGTCAGCCGTGAGAAGATTTTGAGCCATAAGGAAACGGAATTTTCCTAGCCTCTTCCAGGCACTAGACGCTTCCAACTCCCACCCATGCTTCGGGGGACCGGCCAACCCACGGTATTGGGGGGGTTCAGTTTCTTACTGTTTGTAATCCCCACAAGTGTGAGTGTGAAAACCTGTGTGCAATGAAAGTATCTGTTGGAGTTGGGCAATTAGTTTTCCTCGGAATGTAGACAACATTAAGATAAAATATCAATGTCATCTCCTCATAGAATCACGGCACGATATCTTTAATAAGGAGTTTGGAAACAGATATTGTTTAGCTGTAACCATATATATGTTATAACATATATGTAAAAATAAGCTATTGCTGTGTGCTGCACATGGCTCTTGAACGGTGGTCAGGCAATGAGTATATCATCACCTTTGTTACGGGAGCAGTTAACGTCAAGTATAGAAAACGCCATCTTGAGTTGTCGTAGCCTAGTTCAGTGGGTCTCAGTGATGGGTTTTACATTCACCTGGAACCTTTTTATTTTCCCCAATATGACATTTGTATTAATTATGTGGGAAAGTCATAGAACGCACCGGATCACACTTGCTTCCCAGTCCTGCCAGGTCCGCCCTCCCACATCTGTGCCCCGACAAAGGGAAGGAAAGGAAGCACCAAGTCCAGTCTGTGTGGCCCGTGAGTCACTGGAGCACGGTCAGTCTCGGCAGCCCTTGAAGAGGCCCAAGGCCTTGGGCACTGCACCCCTCCAGAAGCCCGCTGTGAAGAGAGGCACCGCAGCGTCCTCACTGCCGCTCCTAAGGACTCCCTCCAGCGGCTTCGTGTCTGGACCGTTGTTTTGGGGTGGAGTGGCAGAGGCCATCAGCGTCTCTCCTTCTCAGTCACTGGCACACACACCACCACCGCCACCCCCACCCCCCCGAGCAAAGAAGCTTCCCCGCCCATCCTGCCCGCAGCACCATAGTCACAGACATCAACAGGGTTTCTGGTGGTGGCAGCACAGATCCTGGAAGTCTTTTGACCAAATGAGCCATTCTTCATGCCAGAGCTTTTGTTGCTGCTCAGATTCAGGCTGGACATGTCCTGGGGCAGCGTGGGGTGGGGCAGGGTTGGGGCAGAGGCGGCAGGACCGGAGGGAGCTCCATCCCTCACACTGTACTCCACACCACCCTGCCGGCCACCCTGCCGCGCCCCAGGCGCCTGCCCAGGGCCCTGACTACCAACAGCACACTTTGTCCACCGAGGCTCCCCTGAACCTTTAACATCACCCAGAACCTTTGTGAACCTCAGCGCTGGGCTGGAGAGATGGCTCGCGGGTTACACACACTGGCTGCTCTTCCAGATAGCCCCAGGTTCAGTTCCCAGCACCACATGCAGTCACACCCGTAACCCCAACATCTGACACCCTCACACTGACACACATGCAGGCAAACATCAATGCAGTAAGTGAGTTAAAACCTCAAAAAAACCTCAGTGCCTGGACCCATTGATCAAACCGTCAATGAGAAGCAGACATCAAGACTTTATTATGACTCCCTCGGTGAGTCCTTCGTTTGTCTTTTTCTCTTAGTTCTGTTTCTTGTTGTGTTGTGTTGTGTTGTGTTGTACTGTGTTTCATTTGAGGCAGGGTCTCACAGTGTAGCCATGGCTGGCCTGTAATTTGCTATGTAGACCAGACTGGCCTTGAACTCCAGATCTGCCTGCCTCTGACTCCCAAGTGCTGAGATTTCAGGCGTGAGCCACCACACTGCCTCTAGCTAATTCTTGCAAGAGACCAAGGCAATAACCACTGGGATCATTTATTTTTTATTTGATTTCGTGATGGTCCTTTGATGACATCTGTAACAATGGGTTTAATGAGATTTCTGCAGTTTGTGTGCAGTGGGTTTTGTTCATTTGTTATTTTTAGGCCAGGTCTTAGCATATAGATAGCTTGGCTTCAAGTTTTCCATTCTCCAGCAATGACCTCCCATGCCAAGGTAACAGGCATGTGCCACGGCTCTGGCTTTATGAGGACCTGCTGTTAGGGTATCGGTTTATCAAGCTGAATTCCTGTTCTGTTGTCCAGGCAGGTCTTGAACCCCTGGCTTAAGCAATCCCCTTGCATCAACCCCCTGAGTGGGGACAAGAAGCAGGAGCCCCTCGCTGCTCCTGGCTAAGTCTATTGTCACTTAAAATCAGCCTATATGAAGGTGATAATCAGCCTATATGAAGGCTAATAGGTGAGCACCACCTATTAAGACTCCTGGAAATAGCACGGTGTTGCTAACTCTGGACAACCTGACAGTCTTCCTAAAGACATTAGCTCTCTAAATGAGGAGGAAAATACAAGAGCTCTAAGTAAGGAAAGGGAAATACATTCATTAGATGTCATACTAATGACAACACCAGCCTGGTATAAAACTTTTAAATACTTGATTTCTAAAGCAAATGTAGATAGTGAACTAGAAATTATAATTTACATTATAATTATAATTTCCAGAGTATAATTGAGATAAACGGAACTGCAGTAGAAGTGGTTGGGGAAATTGTTGTACGCTGTACAGTAAAACTAGAAGGGCTTTGCTGCTCTGTACGTTAGACTTTCTTTAATGGAGGTTGTCAGTAGAACTTTGTGTTTATGCTTTATAAAACGAATTTTGCTGATGTCATTTCACTTAGGTGAGAAAACACTAATACAGAAAGTAACACTTAGAAGTACTGAAGAGCCATTTCTAGTTACAGGAGTCAAAACGATAAAGCCTGAAAGAAAGAAAATTGTGTGAACTGAGGTCCTGGAAAAGGAGGTGAGAGGAGCTGCAGTAGAACTGAGTCATGAGCTACCCCAAACAGTAACACACTCATTTCATTCTGTGTCCCCGTTACAGGGGACGAGAATCAAGAAAAGGTCTTCCTTTTCTGGTTTCCAGTTCTTCCATGGCCGTTGTTAGCCAAGGCTAGCAGGTGGGCAGAGCAAGCCCACACGTGTGGGTGATTGTGCACGTGACATGATGTGTGGGTGGACACGACTGCCCGTCACGTCAGATGGACGGAAGACAGCTATATGGGGCCTGCTCTTCCCAGCCACCATGGGGTTCAGGCAATTCAGCTCATCAGACTTTGCAGTGAGTGCCCCCAGCTGGCCCCAAGCAAAAAGACTTTATTGTTCTTTAAGTTCCCAGATATAAGCCTGGTGTGGTGGTGCACTGGGGGAGGATCTCTGTGAGTTCGAGGCCACCCTGGACTACATAGTGAGTTCCAGGACAGCCGACTTCGGAGCCCAGAAGTTTGAGAGCAGCCTGAGCAGGGCAGTAATGTTCCTGTCTAAAATAATAAGTGAGTGAAGGCAAGGATGTACAAACAGGGCAGAAAGTAAAAAGGGGAAATTTCAAATACATACATGTAGATACTGTGGGTGAGGGCGCCTTGCAGATGTGTCTCGTTACATATCCATACATGTGTTCACACATTTGTGTTCATCTCAGCGGTGTGTGGAGGTCAGAGGTCAACCCTCTGCCTTCTTTGAGACAGGGTCAGCCTTGTCTGTGTGTGCTGGCCCATGAGCTGCTAGGGATTTCCCTGTCTCTGCCTCCCATCATTTTAGAGCTTTTCTGAACTTTACAGTTAACACTGATTACTTGCTTTTTGTTTGTTTTGCTTTTTCAAAATAGTTTCACTCTCTAGTGTGACCCGTATATCTTACAGAGGAACACAGGGTGACTGATACGGAAGCTATTGCACCCAGGTTTACTGGCTGTACAGTTTCTTGTGCAGTGCTTACCCACCGAACCTTCCTCCCACCCCCTTAAGATACCTCTTGATGCCAGCTACTAAGAGGGCTGACGCAGGGGCCGTGACAGCTCTGGCCACCTGCCAGAAATCTAGAATGAAAAGAAAAGTGTGCTCTGAAAATGCAGCAGAACAAACTAAATCCGATGCCTTCCTAATGTATCACGTGCAAGGGGGTGGAGCCAAGGAGGAAGCACAAGGGGAGGAAAATGCCCTGGAAGTGGGTGTGCTCCGTCACGGTCCGGGAAGGGTACTGACTGATGGAAAGTTATGAGGTGAAACTGCCTGCACCTACACGGCAGCCAGCCGCTTTCCTAGCTCCCTTCCCCATGAAATCTGCCATGAAACCATGGTGTGTCTGTTACTCTGCTTACTTATTCCTCTCTTTGTGCTCTACAAAGCTAAGGCATGTGACTGCTGTGCAGCTGCCATCCCAGCTCTCGAAAGGCTTGAGGGCTGGAAGCCAGCCTAAGCTACGGAGTGTGACCCTATTTCTAAGAAAACAAAAGAAGCAGGCAGTGGTGGTGCACGCCTTTAATCCCAGGGGTAGATGGATCTCCAAATTCAAGGCCAGCCTGTTCTCCAGAGGGAGTTCCAGGACAGCCGGGGCTACATAGAGAAACCCTGTCTCAACCCCCCACCAAAAATTAATGTTAACTGTGTAAAATGTTGAAAATTGAGAAAAGCTACAGAAGGAGGAGAATGAGACCACTATGCTCACCGTCTCGGTCAAGCCGGCACGGGCGTGTGTTCTGGTTAAAGGGTGTGTTATCAACAGGGCTGTTCTAACAGGCTCGAAGCCGATTTTCGCACTGGGAGAGTGTGTCACTAGCATCACTGTCGCACCGGCCTCTAAGCATGACGTTAGTAGCCATAACCGGTTACATCGATTGCTAAACCACGGTTTAGGCTATTGTCCATCTAACAGAGGTGGCCGCTACCATCAGCATTGTAAAGCTGTGTGACAGGTAACTACGAGCTTTACACAGGACACCTCATAGAAATGCTGCTTCGGCCACTGACTGCTGAATACATCGGAGAAGTGATTTTTTTTTTTTTTTTTTT
>NW_026596244.1:13794945-13817487 GCF_907164565.1 Psammomys obesus | reverse complement strand
GCCCATTGCCCCTCCCGTGCTTTTGAGACAAGGTCTTTCACGGAGCGTGGGCACGCCGACTTGGTTTATCTGTCCAGCAAGCAAACCTTGGAAGCCTGTCTCCGCCTCGCCACTGCGGGAAGTACAGGCACAACCGCTCTTCTTCTGTGTAAGTGCTGGAAACACGATCGGTTGTCCTCAGGTTTGCACGGCACCATGAGAGCCGTCTCCTCAGCGCTGAAGTGCACCAAGTCTACAAAGCGTCTGTTTGGACTTAAGATCTCAGAATTCTGGAAGGGCAAGATGACCCAATAGGGACGTGCACTCCTGCTCTGCCTGCTGAGCTGTTATTTTAGGGTATTTTGCCTGCATTTTCATCTGTGCGCCATGCATACGCCTGGTTTCTACAGGAGAGGGCACTGGGGCCTCTAAACTGGAGTTTCAGATAGGTGTGAGCCGTCGCGTAGGGGCTGGGAATCAAACCCAGGTCCTCTGGAAGAGCAGCCAGAGCTGTTCCCCTCCAGCCTGAGTCTGGGGTTCAGGACCACGTGCTGGAAGTAGAGAACCAATTCCCACAAAGCTGCCCTCTGACCTGCATACCAACGCTGCCACATACATAAAGTGTGTGTGTGTGAACAAGAAAGTGAAAGTCAATTTAAAAAAAATCATAAAATTCTGTTTTTACTGCCATACTGTTTTGTTTGTTTTTGTTTTGTCACGCTGCGAATGGAAGCCAAGGCTAGGCAAATGCTCTAGCCCCCCCCCCCCCACACACACACACACTGCCTTTTAAAACCATGGAATGTTTTGTACTTTTGCAGGTCAGTTTAGTGCAGGGACATCTAATCTTCTCTGGCCTGTTTCAACCTAGTACACATGGTCTCCCTTTCCGGGAACAGCTCACGCTTCTAGGCAGGTTCGCTACCTCTGAGCAACGCCCCAGCCCTGAAACGGCCTTTTCCGTAGTATGCAGAGAGGGTTGGAGACTTTTCAAAGATTCATTTCTACTTCTGTGATTCATCACCCATGAGATTCCTATCTACACTTATCAAGGAACTGTAAAAAGTTCAAAAATGACAAAGTCAGTAGGGGCCTGAATCTCCTGAAATCCCTCACTTTTCAGCCTTTCTCTGGGGCAGAGGTAGAGACACGCCTTCAGAGCCGCAATTTACACCTAGTTCCTGTTCCGAATGGTAGGTTTAGAGCACACTGGAAAGAGCAATTTTTCTCTTTTTGCATTCCACACCCCCCCCCCGCCAACTGCAGCAGATTAGCTGTGCCTTAACTGTACCCTTCACCTCAAGATGTCAGAGATCGCTGAGGTGGCCGTCATTTCAGCAGGGAACAGTAAGAAAGCAGGTAAGCACGAATCGGTGAGCTACCTGCAAAAGGAGAACGTGAATTTAGACACAGTTTGCCATTGCCAATTATTGCTCTTTATGTTTCGTTTCACATATTGTATCAGATCTGTCTCCATATAGTGAAGGCTGGTTTGGAACTCTGAAGCCTTCTGCCTCAGTTTCCCCTGTGCTGGAATTACAGGTGTGAATTCTAATAATATGCTCTACAGCTTGCAACCTGTACTGTGATATACAGTAGAACTCGCTGCTCCGGTCCTTGCCTGGCATGAGAAGGACCAGGGCCTCAGTCCCCAACACTGCAGAAAGAACTCACGACGCACAGGCACTGGGCTGAGCAGAGTCAGAGGGAGCTACTCAGTCAGTTACCCACACAGCTATTGCCTGGTTCCAGAACACTTCAACAGTCCAAAGGTAAATACTCTACCCGCTAGCGTTGTTCCTCATCCCTCACTCTCCTGACGTATTCCTGGCCGGCACTGTGTTCTGGCTGGACCACACAGACATAGGCCTTTGGATGTGATCCCTTGCCAGAGCAGCCATGTTGCTGGATAGAATCCTGTAGAGTAGTGTGGTTTTAGTGATTAATACTTGTGTATCTTTTCCTGTGCTTAGTAGGCACGATCTTTTAGAAAAAAGTGTCTGAATCCTTTGTTCTTATTAATTCATTTCTGGTGTTTTGTTTTGCTGAGACAGGGTCTTACTATGCAGCTCTGGCTGGCCTGGAACTTGGTATGTAGACCAGGCTGAACTCAAACTCCCCAAAATCCCCCTGCCTCTGCCTTCGAGTGCTGGGATTAAAGGTGTGTGCCACCACACCCAGCTGTATTTAACTTTACACTGGGCCTAAATTCTTCCCTTGTCTTTTTGCCCCTCAGACAGGGGTCATGTACCCCAGGCTGACCTCAGACCTGCCGTGTGGGCCGAATTCTTGCCTCTACCACCCAATACCGTAGGCCTGTGCCGTCGTGTATGCTCCTCTACTTGTTGTTTTAAAGGGTTAATTAATTAAATAAGTAAAAAATTAAAATCCTTGGGGGTCTGATTGCTAGGGCAGTGCTTTCTAACACACACTGAACAGTTTCATAGACTTTTATAGCAAATAGGAAAGTAATTCAGGAGTGCATTCCAAGAAAAATAAGGAAAAAAAAATTGATAATTAAAAGAAAAAGTATTTCAGGGGTAGAAAATTAAATTTCACATAGTTCTATGTAAGAATAAGGAACCCATAATACATTTTGACTTCCTCTCATAGCTGTGAGCGCATATAGAGCAGATTGTTAGAGGTTATTGCATGAAACACAGCCGAAGAGAAGTCGGCCCACTGAGCTGAGGGGCCTGGAGGAAACCGCGGTTGATCACTCGGGCTAATGGGCTGGTGTCCAGAAGTGCCAAATGGCAGCATTAAAGAGCTTATTACCTTGATGTGTTGAATGATTGCCAGGAATGTTTAAAATAATAAGAGTGGCTCTTGAAATAAAGCTTTGTGTTTAGCTCCCCAGCCCTCTTTGAAATCTTTGGTGGTTGAAGCTGACTTCAGTATGATTCTGGAGCTTTTAGAGTTGTTCCTGGGAGCACCCTGAGCTAAGGGTTTATAAATCCTTTACTTCACAGAGGAAGCAGCACCCCCACTGTGGTTATCCTGCTCAAAGTCTCCTGGGTTCTCTGGGCTGTTCATTTCCTCCTTCTAAACACACCCCACCACACTTACAGGAACACGGAGATCCTTAAAGAAGAAACGGTTCCTGGTTGGCAGGTAAAGCCGAAATTTGAGAGCACTTGAAGGGAAGTTTGGGTCAGTAGGACAAGCAAAAAGAAAAGAAATATGGGGTCAGAAATCTATCAGGCAGGCTCCTTGAAAGAATTCAGAACTTAAGCAGAATAAATAGCAGTGAGCCTCAGGACCTCACGCAATCCTGGCAAGCTCTTTCACGCAGCCACACCCCCAGCCACCTGGGGATTTTTATGTGCTTAAGGAAAGAATTACATTCTCAAATGTGACCCGAGTCTGCCATGGAGGGCATGGAGAGCAGGCAACAAGAGCTTTTGATATCAACGGATCATGACAAGATGCTGGAGCAGGACACCTTGGAGAGTGCTTGGAATCTGGAGCCTGTGTATTCTTCAGAGTCTTCCAACTGTTGAGTTGTTGAGGAAAATATTTTACGAGCATCTAGGGAAATCGGTGTACTGGACACTTTCCATCATTGTGACAGACTCCCCAAGAAAACAACAGGAGAGGGAGCCACGTTAGAATTTTGGCTCACAGGCTCAGAGGTGTCATTGTGTTAAAGCTGGCCCTTCTGCTGCGTGTGCCAAGGCAAACTGGTACTACACAGTGACAGTGGGAGAAGGCTGCTTAGCTAATGGTAAACAGGAAGTAGGATACAAGCCCTCTACCTGCCCCTGCTACCTCCTGCTTCCTCCCACTCATTAGCCCCTTTATGGCCTGTGACCTCAGCACCTCCTGCTGGGGCCAAGGCCTCAAGAGTCGTGGGGACATTTCAGAGTCAAGCCAGGATGCAATGCTCTGGGTTGGTTACACTGGTCATATTGCTACAGCGGAGAGTGGAGTTTGCGTGGAGGTGGAGGGAGATATGCTATTGTCTCCTCTCTCGGAAGTTAACCTGCTGGGCAGGTCGCTGACCCTGTGAACAGGACTCCTGAAAAGACAGGCTCCCCATGAGCCAGGCTAAAGAGGAGGGAGGACAACCAGCCTGTTATGGAACAAAGCACTTTTCCTCGCACAGTCTCTCACAGGGCTGTTCTCCCCACGCTCTCCCTGACACTTTGTGTCTCCTTACTCAAACCCCTTCCTGCTGTGGCTGGCTGCCTCCATCAGCTGCTGTCCTTTACTAACAAAACTCAGTTGGCATTTTTCCCTTCTCTATTTTCTTCATCTGTGCGGTTTTGCCTGCCCAGGGATTTTTCTTTTTAAACTCAAACAAAAGTATCCCCAGATTTCTATTTGAGTACATTCTTAAATCATTGTTTTAACTAGATTAAGACCTCTAAAAGGAGATCCTGATTGTTCTAGTCCAAGAGTAGCCACACAAGCTACTCAGACTCTGGCTCACTTAGATATGGATGGTTTATTGAACGCTGCACAGATGACTGATCAGTCCAGGGACACCAAAAAACACCCACTCGGGAGCCGTCTCACAGCAGGGTTCTTATAGAAACAAACAAACAAACACTCAGGGAGGGCAGCAAACATTTTGGCTAACCATACAAAGAAATACTACATTTTTGGCTAACTAGACAAAGTATTATCAGCTAACCTTTAAGCCGATTGGTCCTGAGTGAGGTAAGTGAGGCAGGGCTTAGGGTCCTCTAGAGTACAGCCAGGTGTGCAGATAAGAAGGGTGCAACCAGAGGGTAGTCAAGTGTGTAGATAACAAAGTAGAAGTTATGACACCATTAAATCATAGTAAAATACAGGGTCAGGTCGACCCTCTGGCAGGGTCTGCTGGTATCAGCTATGAATTACAGCTTCTGGGAAGTAGAGTTGAAAAGTTTAAAAATTTGAACTTAATTTCACCTTAGAAACAAAATGGACACTGAATGCAAAGATGGCTGCAGCTACGTCAAAGAGCTGGCTTCAACACTGATTTCCTGCTATCATCTGTTGACCACATACGAACATCACAAAGTTTCCAGCAACAATAGGTATGGGATAAGTAGTAGAGAGTCAGCCATATTTAGCATGATCTATAAGGGGGCAGGACAGTGCAGCAGTCCCTTCAGCTTGAATTCTTGCCGAGGCCGTTTCAGGGTTACCTGGAACCTGACCTCCGTGATGGAGAATTCCATGGAAAGTTACCCAGCTCTGCTCTAGGAACCCAAAGTCCAGATGCCACAGCTAACTTAGCTTAGCTGCTGTTACACAGCCGACTTGGTTAGGGCCCCTCTAGCCAGCTGGTCATCTTAGCAGCCAACCTCCCCTCCAGCTGGCCACTCAGCTTTCATCAGGTTGCTTGCTTACACCAAGCCAGCATCTCTTGCAAAGAAAGCATTGCACACACACACACACACACACACACACACACACACACACACAGGCACAGAGCAGCTGCCAAGAAAGATGCCAGGACATGGGTTTTGCCTTCAAAAGCCCGTGCTCTGGACACTCAGAGCTACACCTAGGTTCCCAAATACCTAAGCATAGTCCTAGTTACAGAATAGACTTTCATTGGCTGTGAACTGTGCTGTCTGACTGCCATCCCTGCTGGGCTCCTCACGGGTGGACTGTGCTGACGGCCATCCCTGCTGGGCTCCCTCAGCAGGTCCACTTCTCCTTTAGTGGGATTTCCTTAGCTGTCTCTCTTTGGAACGTGTTACTGGCTGATAACACAAACAAGATGCCAGTATTCCATGCTCATGTTTTGATGCAGCATGCCGGGTTTTTCCTCAAACCATCGTTGAGGTGCTATTGCTCTTGTATAAAAACCAAAATGGAAATGAGTATCTGAGTTCTTGACAAAAACAACAACAACAACAAAAAAAAAAAAAAAAAAAAAAAAACAACAAAAAACGTATAAACTGATGAAAAGGTCTGGGTCTAAATGAATTAACACATGTGATTGCTTGAATGGGCACGGCCCCCACAGACTCATGTCCCACAGGGAGTGGACCTGTTGAGTAGGTGTGGCTTTGTTGAAGGAAGTGTGTCACTGTGGGGTGGGCCTTGAGGTTTATCTTTAAGCAGGCCCAGTCTCTTCCTGCTGCCTGCTGATCTGGACATAGACCGCTTGACTCCTTCAACACCACGTCTGCCTGTGTGCTGCCGCTCTTCCCGCCATGACAGAACCCAACTGAACCTCTGAGCTGTGAGCAGCCCGTTAAATGCTTTCCCTCATAGGAGTTGCCGTGGCCATGCCTCCTCATAGCAACGAAAACCCTAAAGACAGCGCGACCTACAGCACACAGGTGGGCAGTTTAGTCACATGTAATGCATAATTAAACATTCAGAATCAAGACCGGACTGCTCACCATCAGTGAACTCAAGACAGCAGTGTGGGTGAGAGGGCAGACCACACTGTGCTGTGAATTCCATGAAGTCCAATTATAAGACATAGGACAATACTTAAACCTTTTTAAAAGTAAAGAGGCTAAGGGACAAGATTCAGCCCAGTTGGCAGAGTGCTTGCACAGCATGTACGAGGCCCTGGATTCGATCCCAGGACCAAGTAAACGGGGCATGGCCGTACATGCCTGTAATCTCAGCCTAGGGAAGGAGAGGCAACAGGAATTTCAGCAAATAACAGCTTTACAGCCAGCTTGGGCTTCCTGAGACCGTAGCTCAAGCACAAAGAAATAGTCAGAAAGTAGCTGCGGGACTGGAGAGGCAGGTCAGGGTTCCCACTGCTTCCTGCTCAGTCCCAGGACCCACGGGCCAGCCCAGAACTGCCATAACTCCAGCTCCGAGGCAGCCCCTTGCCTCTGCTGTCGGAGACAGCATACTCATGCACATAATCAAAATAAAGCAAATCTTAAAACAAAATAGGACCAGCAAGACCGCTTAGCGGATAAAAGCAGAGGAGCGTGGAGACCTGGGTTTGAGCCCCAGAGGGAGGAGAGAGCCAGTCCCTCGGTGTCTCTGCTCTCCACAAGTACTCACTCACAAAGTAAATACATATTGGAGACAGGTTTCACTCAAACTCCAGAGTGGAATCTCCTTTTCCTGAGTCCTTGTACTTTTCCTGTGGTTTTCTACGGCCTCACTCTGACAGCCGTGGACTTGATATGGTGACTCATTGATGCCTCTGACTTGTAGTTTGTAGAGTGAGCACCATTCGAAGACCATTCTAAGAGAAAGGCCAGCTGGCTCCCTGCCAGTGGGTAGCAGGGGAGTGCAGGGGAGCAGGAGAGCCGCTGCCCTGACGACGAGAACTGCCCAGGGAATCACAGTCAATGCCCTTACCTGCAGGCTGGTCTCAAGGGGCCCCGTCCCTCCAGCAACCTTTGGTTCAAGCTGAGAGCTCTAAGTCCCTGAGGCACAGTTAGGTTGGCCTGAAACAGTTCTGCTTTTCCCAAAGGAAAGACAGCAGAGGGAAAGAATTGTGAACCGCTGGGTTTGTGAGGACACTCTCGTCCTGAGGTGGTGCCTGCCGCCTGCCTCTGAGCTGGACAGCCTTTCTTTCTTTTCCCTCCAGGACTGGAATGACTTCTTACCGAAGAGCAGAGAACCAACCAGCTGCCTTCGCTCGCAGCCTCTGATTTCTGTTTACGCCCCCCTCTCAGAACTGTGAGCTTGCTCTTTGGTTTTATGTTTTTTTGCAATACCACAAGCTCAACATTCTTAAAAGAAACATACATTTAAACAAAAGAAGTTTTTATGGGACTCTCCAACATGCCAATTAAAATAATTACGTTTAAGCTTCTAGAAAGCTAATCGTTTATACTGGCCATTCTGTGTGAAGAGGCGGCTTAACGGAGCAGGGACGTGATCAGGACAGCAAAACACTGGTGTCCTAACTTTAATTTTGGACAGAGGGCTCTGGGACTAAGAGCACTAGACGTTCTGGACCTCAGTCTACTCATTCATAAAGTGGGTTGTGAAACAACAGTGAGTTATCAGAAGGTTCTCTATGATTTACTTAGGAAAAGGTCAATAAAACACAAATACTGCTTTTCTTGGGCCAAAATAAGAAAGCAAATATTGTAAAGGCCTTGTTTGACCACAGCGACAACCAAAGGCTACCTGGTCTGCTCTGGTCGGACCCCCTCCCTGGGGACTGGGGTGTGCCGGGGTCTGAAATCCCCTGCTCTGTATGCTCTGGTGCAGCGACTCTGTTAGGAGTGTGAGCTCGGCTCCCGCGGTCTCTCTCCTGCCTCAGCGCTTTAACACAGGCCTCCAAGGAGACAGCGCAGCCCCAGCTCGGTGCCCGCCCTGCAACACAACCGAAAGGACGCGGTGCAGAAGGCTGTGCTCCAGCGCTCAGGAGGCCGAGCCGGGAGAGAATTCCAAATCAGCCAGGGCTGCACCGAGCCCTTCCTCAGAAAAACAAAACAAAACACAGACACAAAGCCAGAGTTAGCAGGCAAAGGCGCATGCGCTCCTTGGTCAGCTCACCGGCAGAGGAGGCAGGGACAAGAGGGCCCTTCAGGAGTCCAGGCCAGCTGGCCTGAGCCTGCTAAAGACAGACACCGCCACACCTGCTTTACAGAAGGTGGAAGGAAAGAACCAACTCCCCAAAAGTCGTCCTATGACCCCCGCACCCCCAAGGTCAACACACACACGTTCTACTCGCCAAACTAACTCATTAATTTAAAACAAAACAGAACAGCGAATGACGCAACCAGAGCAAACCGACCAACCAAGGAAGTCAGGCCAATCAGAGTTTGAATTTGATGGTTTTGCCGGAGCCGGAGGCTGAACCCCTGAGGCAGGAGAATCATTTGAGCTCAGTGGTCCCTACAATCTCCCCGGCCTCCAGAAAACAGAACAAGCCAGTTTCCCTTCGGCAGAGTTCTGATCGCCTCGCCTAGCCGATCAACAAACCACGTGGCTCCTCACGGCCTTCCAGATAATTCTCAGCTGTACGTCCCGCAAGTAGTAGCTCATGAAATAAAGTGCTCCCAGCTGCTTTTGTGGAAGAAAATAGGGCTGAGGGCCAAGGGCAGTGACCCAGAGTTCATTAGGCTCATGCTCCAGCATCTCAAACATAAAACATTAATACTGATTTTATTAATAACTACAGATTCGTTTTCATTGTTGAATTTGGTATACCATTCTTTGTACTTAAGTGCTTTATTTCTTTTTAATTTTTTTAGATTTATTTCATGTCTGTGAACGTTTTGCTCACATATATGTATATATACCATGTGCGTGTCGGGTGTTCAAGGAGGCCAGAAAATGGATGCACAGTCTCATAGCACTGGACATAGGATGGTTGTGAGCCGCCATGTGGGTGCTGGGAATCAAACCAGGGTCTTTGGAATTGCAGCCAGCACTCTGGACTGCTGAGCGCGTCCTCAGCTCCCTAAACGATTTCTTAGGCTGATGTGTAGATGTGCTTGGTTTGTTTCAGTGGTGAACCGTGCGGAGCGTAAAAGTGATCACTACTCATGTCCCGTGTCTGTCTCTACGGGGCTCTCGGAGGCCGCGTGTCGCCACGGGGCTCTCGGAGGCATAGCTCAGGGGCAGAGCATGCGTGAAGACCTTGAGTTCCAGAGTTAGCACACCGTGAACAGCCGGTCTCAGCACCTGGATTCCTTCTCTGTGTGCTGCTGGTCGCGTGTGTGTGAGTGGGCCTCCTCTTTGACGGCTGAAGGGTTCCCTACGTGTGAACATATCACACATGTTCAGTCATCCTGTCACTGGTGAACATTGTAGGTTAACTCTTTTGTCTGTGTCAAACTGTGCTGCTGTGCATATTCGTGAACTAATCTGTGTTTAAAATCCCTACCTTTTTTCATCTAAGAGGAAGCACAAAGTGTTCAGAAAACACGCTTTAAAGAGGGATAGAAATGGCCATGAATTTGACGTTTTTTAAATATAATTTTAATTTTTATTGAAAAAATATTTTTCATGAAATATATTCTAATCATGGTTCCCTTCCCCCAACTTCTCCCAGCTCTCCCTACCACTCCACCCACTCAAATCCACCCCCTTCATACACACACACACACACACACACACACACACACACACACACACGAAAATAGCTGAGCTGTGATGGAGGCAGAGGCAAGTTGACAGAGGCCTGGTCTACAAAGAGCTGCAGAACAACCAGGGCTGTTACTCAAAGCCCACTTCCAAAGAAAGAGAGAGAGAGAGAGAGAGAGAGAGAGAGAGAGAGAGAAAGAGGAAGGAAGGAAGGAAGGAAGGAAGGAAGGAAGGAAGGAAGGAAGGAAGAAATAGGTAACTGAAAACCAAACAAACAAGCCAGAACAGGACAAAGCAAATAGGGGAAAAAAAAAAAGAAAAGAAGAATCAAAGAGACAAAACACACAGACTCAGACACACACCTGAACACAAAGTCCCATAAGAGAAAACAAAATTGAAAATAATAAAATACACAAGCAAAAGACCTATAATGGAAACAAACAAAATACTGAGACAAGACGCAATGAGACAGAAACCCTTCCAAATGTCCACTGAGCTCATTTTGTGTGGCCACATACCGCTGTGCCTGGGGCCTGCCATAAGTGTGGTTTGTATACCCAGTGAGACACCCCTGGAGAAAACTGATTTTTCTGAGACAGGGTCCCTCTATATGATAGCCTTGGCTGTCCTGGAGCTCATTATGTAGACCAGAATGGCCTTGAACCCACAGAGATCTGCCTGCCTCTGCCTCTCAACATTAAAAAGAAAGGAAAAGTTCCGATGTATTTTCTCAGCAAGGAAGGAAATGAGGAGACTGATGAAGGGTGGCAGCTGTGGCTCTGTGACTGCAGACTGCGGGATTTAGAAAGGAAAAGCGCGGTCTCTCACAGGAATGATTGTCTTGCCTGGTTTAGGGTGACTCTGCCTCCTGAGGGGAGGCCTGTTAGTCAGGTGGTTGATCTGTAGAGTGTTAGGTGTCCTTCCCAGCCCCCTGGGCTAGAGATTCCCAAAGGTTCCCTGCGGGAGCCTCTGCAGCAGCTCTGAGGAGGTAACCCTAAAACCACACAGGAGGTGGGAGGGAATTGGGGGACAGAAACACCCGTTTCCACTGCACTGTGCAGCCTCCAGGCCGGGTGCTTTAGGTTCGGACAGGAAACTAGCTGCCTTCTCCCACAGAAGCAAGACATTTTGGGACTTTCCCTTTCCAGGTGCGTCCCTGCCCTGAGCTGGCCCATCCAGTTTCGATCCATTTTTCTCATTGGCATCTTAATATCATTTTCTGATTGTTATTGCTAATGTATAAAGATGCTTTTTAGAATTGCATCCTGCAACCTGGCTGTACAACTTGTATCTTTGTTGCTGATGTTTTTGTTTAGTTGTTTGGTTTTTGTTGTTGTTTTCAAGACAGGGTTTCTCTGTGTAGCCCTGGCTGTCCTGGACTCGCTCTGTAGACCAGGCTGGCCGTGAACTCAGGGGTCTGCCTGCCTCTGCCTCCTGAGAGCTGGGCTTGCGGGCGGGCGCCACTGTGCCCAGCCTGTTGCTGATGGTCTAATGTTTATGGTGTCTTGTGATTCCGTGTGTTTGTGAACCACATGTGGGCCTAAAGAGCCCAGAGGGGCCTGGAGTTACAAACAGTTGTGAGCTGCTATGTGTGTGCTCGAAACTGAAGCTGGTTCTCGAAAGAGCAGCTGGTGCTTCTAACCGCTGAACCATCTCTTCCGGTCATGACCCTGGCCAAAGCTTGCTTCAAATCTGGCTCAAAAATTGTGGTAGGGTCTTATTTTCACCTGGTTAGATTAACATATACCACCATACCTTGCTTAAATTAAAACATTTTAGTGCAGTCTGTTCTGTATGTATGACTGCCTCTTCTGGAGTCACTTTTGGTGGTTAGTGCTTTTATAGGAATTTGTCCATTCTACCCATTCTTCCCCTTGAGATGGGATCACATGTAGCCGAGGCTGGCCGGGAACTCTGCCTTCCTGTCTCCCAAGTAACGGGATCACAGACATTCATCACCATGCTTGGCAATAAACTAACTGGTTCGTTCATTAGCGCAGTTATCAGAGCCTTCTTTTAGATGTCTTTGTAGTTCTGTGTGCCCATCAATAGCGCTTCCCAGCTCACTGTGGATTCTACTGTTAGGAGTTTCCTATTCTGCTTTGTGTCGGGGGCAGAGGCTTCCCTGTAGCTTGGGCTAGCCTGGCACCCACATAGCCCAGGCTGGCCTCTAACTCACCATCCTCCCAAGCCATCTTTCAAATAGTAGGACTACAGTCAGCAGTGTTAAAGCACTTTAAAATTTCCCTTTAACTGTTTGGTTTTTTTTTTGGTCATTGTGCACATAGGACTGTGTTGATCAACTTCAATATATTTGTGAAGTTTCCTGCATTCTTTCTAGTGTTGGTTTTTCTTAGAAAATATACTTTATGGGCTGGAGAGATGATTCAACCGTTAAAGGCTAGGCTCACAACCATAAATATAAGAAAATATACTTTATTTTTTTATTTTTTAAAATTTATTTTTATTTTGCGTGTGTGAGTGTTTCATCTCTGTGTCGCTGTGTCTCTGTGTCGCTGAGATCATGTGTGTGTGCCACCATGCCAGAATTCCTTCTCCTGTCACTCGGATGGTGACTGTCCTGTCTTCCCCGCTGCTTTTGGAGACAGGCTCTCCCTGCCTGTCCTGGAACTGATTATGTAGAGGAGGCTGGCCTCAAACTCACAGATATCTCCCTGTTTCTTGAGAGTTTGGGACTAAAGTCATAAGCTACCATGCCTGGCTATTTCTTCATTTTTTTTCCAACATAATCTTTTTATTGATTATTTGGGGATCTTCACGTAACACACCCAGACACCTCACTTCCCGGTCACCTCCTCCTCACAGACCCCAGAGAAAAAGCCCGACATGCGTCCCATCTGTGCTGCCCTCACACTGACTGTAGCATGGTCGAACTCCCATGGCCAGCCCGAGGAGGACAGCTGGGTCCTTCCCCGTCACACCCCAGGCGGAAGGTGCCAGCTGTGGAGAGCTATACGTCAGCATCCTTATTCCAGGATCGGGTTTCTCTGCGTAGTCCTGGACTCGCTTTGTAGACCAGGCTGGCCTGGAACTCGCAGAGATCTGCCTGCCTCTGCCTCTGCCTCCCTGAGTGCTGGGATGACAGGCGGGTGCCATCAGGTTGTTACAGGAGCCTCCCATGACTCTCTCTCGCCTGTGGGTCTGCAGGCATCCCCGCCACTGCAAAGGCAGCTTCCTTGCCCTTCCCAGTCAGTGCGAGCACGGAGCACAGACGTCCACACGGTTTCCGGGAGCAGCACAGACCACGCACATCCACAAGGCTCTGACACTGGCATGTGCCACGGCCCTCAGTGTGGTCTCCAGAGGCAGAACAGGCCGTGCACATCAACACTGCCCTCGGTTGGAGCAGGGATGAGGAACCACCATGGCTCTGTGGCATGGACATTAGCCTGGGGTGGGCTGCACAGACCACAGGCATCTGCCTCGCATTCTGTGGTAACAAAGACAATGCACTTCCTCATGGCCTCCACTGGCACCGCAGACCTCAGCATGGGCTCTGATGCCTGCTCAGACCCGACACCAGTACTGCCTCTGGCTGCAGCAGGCACCATGGACCGCCTCGTGGCCCTTGGCAACAACGCAGTTCACTGACATCCGCATGGCCTCAGGCAGCAGCACAGACCACTGTCGTGGATGTGAACGTAGGCTTGTGTCAGTCCCAGGTGGGGGATGCAGATGATTCAGGTCGTCCACAGCAGCAGACTATTCGCCTCTTGCAGGCTCTGAGAGGGGCTCTTTGCCAGCTGCAGCCAGTTTAATTCTGAGGAGTCTGGAGAGGGAATAAACGCCAGGCCCAGAGAGAGGAAGGGCTCTGAGGAAGAAGGCGGCTACTGCTTCCCCCTGCTGCTCCTGGTTGTTGCTGTTGATGCAGTTGAGTGAGAAGTTGGAGATCTCCTGAAACAAGGATCCCGACGACCCTAACCAGCAGGAAGTAGCTAAGAAAAACTACACCCTTCCCTCCACTAACGTTCCTTCTCTCCTACCTGGTGTTGGCGTGTTGGAAGGGGTTGGGGTGGAGAAGGGAGGAAGAGGTATTAAGAAATGAGAATAAAACAGATTTGAAAAGTATGCTAGCAGCCCACAGACATCCACCTGGCCTGTGCTGGCATGGCCACGGGGATCAATGCGGCTTCGGCAGAACCATGACCTCCCAATGTGGTCCCCAGTGCTTGCACTGCCCACGGGCTTCCACACGGCTTTAGGTGGCAACACTGGTCACAGACGTCAACACGGCCCCTGGCAGCAGCAGGGACATCTGCATGGCTTCAGGAGGTGGCACAGACCAGGAGCCTCCGCGTGGCCTCGTGTGGCTACGCACAGCAGCATGGTTCCCAGCTGTAGCAGACCACAGGTCCCAATACATCCGTGGCCACAATATAGACCATAGCCATCACCTGGGCTCAGGCAGCAGTACAGGCCAGGCCCAGCAAATGGCCTCTGGTGGCAACCCAGGCCACAGACGCTAACATGGCCTCCTGCTGCAGCATGGACCATGGATGTGCACCTGGCCTCCAGCAGTGACACTGGCCTCAGACATGGCCATGGCCACCAGCAGCAACCCAGGCCACAGACATCCACATGATGTCTTCAGCATGAGCTGGGCTGCATCAAGGCCCATGGATACCAACAGAGCCTCCTGGGGCTCCATCAAGGACACCATGGAGGTCTTTCAAGGAGGTCCAGTTGAGGAAATGAAGCATTCTTCATCTTGGACATCCCTTTGCTGCTCAGAGCCAGGGCAAGTGTGCGGCCGGGCAGCGTGTAATCAGGGACTGAGTCCACAAAAGGCTGCTGCATGCCTCACAACCCTAGATGCCAGCTGCCCCAAGGCTCAAGGGGCTTGACCTCTGTCTTGCAGCCTGCAGGCAGCGTCACTGCCCCTGCTCCCTATCTCGCAGCAAAGCCCGCAGCACAGGCTGCAGCGTGTCAGCCCCACACTGGGGGCCCAGTGAGCCTGGGAGCAGCCCCGTTCAGTAACGACATCTTTTGAGCCAGCATGCCTCCTCACACCCGCAACAGCTCATAGACAGAGTGGATGTTGGGGTGGACCAGCTCAAAGGGCTGGACCTGGGCCCAGAGGGCAGCCCTTGGTCAGCCTGGCTGTTGGACGGCGCGTGTTGCTTCATTCCTTTACTTCTGCCGGTACACTGGAATCTAGATATCTCTCAGAGCCAGAGAGATGGTGCAGTGGTTAAGAGTACTTGCTGTTCTTGCAGAAGACCTAGGACTGGTTCTCGTCACGCCTCCTGTGGCTCACTGTCTCCACTCCAGGTCCAGGGAACACAACTTCCTCTTCTAGCCTCCGGGCCTCAGGACATGTTGCGCACACATATATTCAGGCAAAATACTCACACACAATAAAAAAGTGAGGTCTTAAATCAGTCCGTGTAAGGGATAAGTACATGCCTCCCTTCCTGATCCAGTATGAAAATACCTTCACATTGGACTAGTTTATCCACTTACCATCAGCGGTATGAATGCTACTTTTTGTTGTTTCTGTTTTGCTTTTGAGACAGGGTTTCACTATGTAGACCTGTCTACCCTGAAACTCACGAGGTACACCAGGCTGGCCTAGAACTCGGAGACCCAGGGTGCTGGGATTACAGCATGTGCCACCAAAACCAGGCCGTGTGGCTCCGAGCTGAGCGTCTGTCCAGCCTGACCCATGCTTCTTCCCCGTAGGCTCTCTCCCTGGACGCCAGGGTTCCAGGCATGGAGCACAGGTTTATGGAGGACTGGGGCGTGAGGCCAGGGCTGTGTGCATTGGAGGCTTTCACGGCACCAGCTGAGCTGCAGCTCTCATCCCTGAGGAGAGTCGCTCAAATAATTGTTTTCTCCTTTATGTGGTTTTCTCCTCCTCTTACTTTTTAGCACACACAAAAGTGTGTATTTTCACAGAAGAAACCTGTATTGTTCCAAACCAACGCTCTTCATTCTCTTTCCTATGCTCTTTCTATAGCCTTTTATTTTCTGTATACTTTTATATCCTGTTTAACATAGAAAGAAACCTTTCTTGCTGGGATAAGATGCCCAGTTGAAGCTAGCCAATTTTGAAAAATAGCAAAGAATCAGCGTGCCTTTAACATGAAAAGTAATAGACAAAGCTCCCCTCCCTGGCACTGTGTGGCAGGGGGCCCATTTCCCTTGCTTCTGTCTTTACAGAGTGAGGTGAAAGGCCCAAAAACTCACCCTCAGAGTTTAGGTCACCCTGAAATGCTCTCAGCAGCCTGACTTAAATTGTTTACTCTGCCCTGCCTGGCTGTGCTGTTGGTTCTCCGTAGCTCTGTCACCTGGCCCAAGCCCGACACTGGCCATTGTGGGGCAGCCAGTGAGCGCCTCTCTAGAACCTCAGAGCAAATACTGCTTTCTTGTGCTTCCGTCTCCTCTTGTAGCCCCGGACCGACCATCATGCCAAGAGAGAGGGCTGAGAAGAGGAAAAAGAGGACACTGAATGACAAATACAAGGTCCCCCACACGCTTAGAACAAACAGACACCCCGAGGTCAGCAGCTCCAGGGAACCTCAATCTTTGTGCCTAAACACTCGGCTCCACTTCCCCAACTGTGTAGTTGGGGGCAAATCACAAAACTCCTGATGCTTTCAGTCACTCAGAGACTAAATGAGAGCATGTAAATGGTTCTTCTACTGGCTCAGAGCTTCCTCAATGCTAATTTTCTTTCCTATTGGCAAAATACAAGAAAAACACCTAGGTTTTTCTTTGTATTTATTTATTTATTTATTTATTTATTTATTTATTTATTTATTTATTTATTTATTGTTTTGAAGATGTGTTTTTAGAGGGCTGGAGAGATGGCTCAGAGGTTAAGAGCGCTGGCTGTTCTTCCAAAGGTCCTGAGTTCAATTCCCAGCAACCACATGGTGGCTCACAACCACTATAATGAGATCTGGTGCCCTCTGATGATCTGCAGGCAGAGTACTGTATACATCATACATAAATCTTAAAAAAAAAAAAGGAATGTGTTTTTATTGTAAGTATCAGAGGTGTCAACTATTTAAAATGCTTCTCATTTTAGCAATTACCAAGAAAGAGATAGAAAACTGTTATGTGGTAATTTCAGAAAGGAGGAATTCTGTCTGTATTCATTTTCAAGGTGCTCAGAACTGACAATTTAACTACTACTCTACATTCTGCTGATATTGACTTTGATAATAAATAAATTCCGAAAATAAAATTAACTGAACCACCCTGGATGCTAGCGTATGCTTGAGGCTTGAACTGAAAAAAGCCTTTGGTCTGTGTATTTTCCACTTTTAATAATCCTTTGAGCAGGTGGAGCAATTATTATCCCATTTTACGGGGACCTAAAAGTCCGGGATCAGGTGTCTTGTCTGTGATTACTAAGAAGCTGGAGCTTCCGTCAGGTCAATTAACTGCAAAGTCTCAGAGCTGTTGAGAAGATCTTAAAGTCTCTTCTTAGTGAATAAAGGTCACTGCACACCTAGATAACACTACTGAGAAATGCGTATCTGATTGATCAGTGAAAACTCTTATTACAATGAATACAAATGCAGAGATGCAAAAGATGTCATTTGAACCAGAAAAGAATCCCGCATTTAAGGAGAGTCTAAAACAGGCAGATGGCTCATGCCGGTAAGCCCAGCACTTGGCACACAAAGGCAGGAGGCTCAGGAGTTCAAGGCCTGCTTTAACATGTACAAAGTAAAGTTTGACTTTGACTCAGCTTAGACTCAAAAACAAAACACACAAAACACAGCAATATATATACCTGGTGTATCTGTACCCACACAGTAGTAATGCACTGTCTTAATCAGAGTTTCTATTACTGTGCTGAAACACCATGGCCAAAAGCAACATGGGGAGGAGAGGGCTTATTTGGCTTCTGCTTCCGCATCCATTGTCCATCACTGAGGGAAGTGAGGGCCTCAAGCAGGATCCTGGAGGCAGGAGCTGATGCAGAGGCCACGGAGGGGTGCTGGGACTGGCTTGTTCCTCCTGGCTTGCTCTGCCTACAGTACCACCAGCCCAGGGATGGCTCCACCCACAATGGGCGGGGCCTTCCCCACATGATCACTAATTGAGAAAATGCCCTACAGACTAGCTTACAGCCTGTCTTATAGAGATATTTTTCTCAATTGAGGTTCTTTCTTCTCAGATGACATAAAACTAGCCAGCACATTCATAACATCTATATTATAGTATTACAATATATGTGTTTAATTTCCTTTTTTGGTATTAAATTTATTTATTTTTTTTCTATTAGTTACAGTTTATTCACTTTGTATCCCAGCTGTAGCCCCCTCTCTCATCCCCTCCCAATCCCACTCTCCCGTGTTTAATTTCCTTACCATTCAAGACTTAAGATTCTTGAGCCTGAGAAAGGGCCTGCGTTTTCTCTCCTAATTTTATTTTTATAAGTAAATACATGAATGACCAAATTTATGTATTTTCTTTAGAATTATTCTTTGTTCAATTCCTCTCTTGCCATGTTCTAATCCTTGAGGCTGATACTTTTGTTTTGTTTTTGAGGTATGGTCTCATGAGGCTGACAGGCCTTGGACGCACTGTGTAGTTGAAGCTGGTCTTGGAGAAATTTTGGTGCTGAGAAATCGGTGCGCACTGCCACGCCCGGCTGCCAAGCTCTACCTTTTGCCGTGCGTTTCCTACACACGTTACAGTGTTCCATAAGTTGACAGCTGCATAAGCTTTGTGAGTGACAAGAAAAAGTTCATAGCTGGGCAGTGGCAGCACACGTCTGTAATCCCAGCACTCGGGAGGCAGAGGTGCGCAGATCTCTGGGTTTGAGGCCAGCCTGGTCTACAGTGCAAGTTCCAGGATAGCCAGGGCTACACAGAGAAGCCCTGTCCCGAAAAACAAACAAAAAAAGAAGCAACAACTACAAAAACCATGTACATAATCCTTATTGATCTGTCCTGTGTGTGTTTTCATAAATAGCTATTAGAATAATTTTCTGTACTGTGTGGTAGAACACAGCTTTTCCCAGTGATCAGAGAGCAAAAGCAGCTGAATCTCTGTCTACATAGTGAGCTGAGAGCCAGCCAAGGCCCAGCAGAGATTTTAGTCAAATCAACATCCTTCCTTCCCTCCTTCCTTCCCTCCTTCCCTCCTTCCTTCCTTCCTTCCTTCCTTCTTTCTTTTTCTTTCTTTCTTTCTTTCTTTCTTTCTTTCTTTCTTTCTTTCTTTCCTCTCTCTCTCTTTCTCATCTTATATACCCTGTCCCAGGTATTTTTCTGTAAACTTCATTTTCTTTTTTTTAAAGATTGGTTCTGTATCCAGTGCTCTGCATGCATGTGTACCTGCATGACAGAAGAAGGCACCTGATCTCATTAGAGGTGGTGGTGAGCCAGCATGTGGCTGCCGGGAGTTGGAGGGCGTCAGTGCCCTTAACCCCTGAGCCATCGCTCCAGCCCCTGTAAACTTTATTTTCACAAAACTTTGCTAGGGAGCTGGAAGGCAGCTGCTCTTAGTTACCCATTCCTCTCTTTGTGAAGAACATCAGGTTCTTATTTGCTCTTACTATTGCAGGGCTGGGGAAGGCACGTTCTTACAACCACTCTGTCACTGAGCTATGCCCCAGCCTCAGCACCAGGAGTTTGGTGTGCACATGGTGTTCTGTGCCAGCCTGTCTTCATTCTCAGGATGTTAAGGCAATGTGAACAGATAGGCCGTGTGGCACAGGCGTGTGGATCACACTCTGCAGGGAAAGGAACACGTCCTCCTGCCGTCTCATCTCAGGGGAGCGACGTTGGCTTTTTCATCTTGGACAAGCGGATGAGAGCAACGCAGCACTGCTGACAGCGGAACGGGACTGGGACGCCACAGGTGTCCATGGCACCGACGGCTCTGCTGCTGAGGGTGCTCTAACGCTGGCCCTCGAGGTCTGGTCACACCCATCCTCCATTTGTCAAACTGCCGAAGTATTTTACCTGACTGGCTCATTAAGCACTCCATGCCTGGGCAGGACGGAATGGGTAAGGTCCCTGGGCTCTGGAGAGAATCATGGGAAACGGCTGGACAGGAAGAGCGGAAAAAGGAGGGCACCACGGTGGTTAACCTGGATAAGAAACCACATAGGGCCAGAAGGAAGGACTCTAACAATGGCCCAGATGAATAAACGCAAGTATTTGTAAGGTTATGGATGGAAGATAGGATGGTTAAAGAGGATGGCATTGGATGGGCGCTGGGAGAGGTGGTGAGGATACTGACAGCGCAGGTGGAAATAGCTGCCGGCCCGAGGTACATAAGGCAATTATAAATCTAACAGGCGTGTGTGTCTCATTATGTGACAGCGGGTTAGATAATGCCACCGTGACAATCATAGGCTAATAATAACAAACGTCCATAGCTCAGCACGGCCGTTTTTTAAGTTACTACAACGCTCTGCCCGCACTTGAATCGCCGCTGACGAGGGAGAGGGCTTCCACCTGCTCTCTTGCGGCGGCGTCCGAGCTTCGTTGGTGCTGCCCTGGCGCTGTGGAGCACGGCCGACTTCACCAAACTTCCAGTTGATCACATGTCAGGAAGGTTAGAATTTTTTCTGAGAGCAAACCACTCTAAGGTGAGACTGAACTAAGACCCCACCTTCAGCTTCTGAAATGTTGCCGACTCAAGGGAAGTTCCAGAACTTGTGCTTCTAGACAGGCCACAGCAGCCTCAGGTCCCACGTGAAGGGAGCGGCCACGGCTGTGGGGAGTGAAGAAAGGCGGGTGCCCTGCCCAGACATGCGTCCTGTGGTAGCCAGGAGGGCAGAGAGCCGGGCGTGACTGGACCTCTGGCCTTCTATGATGACGATAATATCTCATGTACAGATTTAATCTCAGCTTCTTTTCTCAATTTTCTTGCCTTGTTTCCTGGAGCAAGTTTTCTTCTTGTCTGCCAATCATAGCAAATCCCCTGGAGCCTGAGGTGGCCAGAGGCAATGCCTCCTGCAGAAGCCATCCTCCGCACTGCCACCAGGCTGGGGCCAGACCTGAGGGCAGGGGTGTGAGTGGACAAGTGAGAGGAAGCTGCCCAGAGAACGAGCCCCACACTCCTCTTGGTGAGACAGAGAAGACAGCGCTGATGTTCCGGAGTGCCTACTGTATGCCAAGCTCTGAGGCAGACTCCAGCATTGCCGTACTTTTCATGCCATAGCGGTCAGAGGGACCAGGTGTTATTCACACTCAGGGTGGAGAAACCAAGCACAGTATGTCACACAGCTGCGAGCTGGCCCAAGCCGCGTTCTTTCCAGTACACTTCATAATGCTTTCGAGTCCTTCCGACTTTTTCTCATTCTCAAATGCATTGCTCTTGGCTGTATGGCAACGATGAGGCCTGTGCTTAGGCCGTGGGTCTAGCAGAACATTTGCCAGGCCGAGGCTTGGGATAGAGCTCAGAGCTAAAGTGAGAGTCCAGCATGTGTGATGTCAAGTGCTGCCAGAGAAAGGAGAGGGCTGCCGGGAGGGGAGGGAGGGAGGGCTCGGGGCAGAGGGGAGAAGGACAGGGAGGGAATGAAAAGGAGGCACGCCTCTCTGTTCTTCCATTCAGTTAGCATGTGAACATTTTAAATCTCATTTTGAAAAGACCTAAGGGTTGGGTTGTTCCTTAAGGGGAAGGGGATGGGAAGGAAAAAGAAAGGGGGGGGGGAGGAAGGAAGACTTCAGGGTGTTTGTCAGTGCTACATAATATTTTGTAGCACTCGGAATCCAGTTGCTCCTTTGGCTCAGTTTACAGTAATGGGGGAAAGAGCCAGTTGGTGACAAGATACGGAATTTAAGCCAGAATGAAAGTGGCACACTCTTTTCTTTAGGGAGAAAAGGCTTGGTATGCAGCAGGGAATGACAGCTGTGTTGAACAGTGTGTCCAGTGGTCCCTACACAACTGGGCAGTTCCTACCTCTTGACTTATGGTCTGGATTTTTGCTGTTAAGTGTTATTATAACCCCTTGGATGGACACTTCCTTTAACTGCTGCTGCTCCCTCATCACCCTTCTGTCAGCCTTGAAGACCTTACCAAGAGATCAATGGGCCCAAACCCTAAAAGCAGTTCGGATGATCTCTGAAAGGAGACTAATGGCCCATGGGTCCTCCAGCTCTTCCTTACCACTCTGGACATTGGGGGCTCAGAACCAAACCATCTAGACTGAAGCCTTCCTTACAAGAGTTAACCTCTCGGTCTCACCATCTAGTCACCTTAACATCCTTCAGGACCAGCTTGAGTCATTGGCTGCTGCAGTGCTCCAAGATTAAAAAGGACCAGCTCTGACTGCTAGGGAGGGGACCCCGTCCTCCTTGAACACCGCTGCTTCCGCGCCAAAAGAGCCTGCGAGGCTTAAAATGGGGCCTAAAGACATGGGACTCGACAAAAAGTCCCTCTGGCTCCTCCCCTCTGGCTCCCTCCCCTTCTGGTTCCTTCCCTCTCTGGTTCCTTCCCCCTCTGGTTCCCTCCCCCTCTGGTTCCCTCCCTCTCTGGCTCCTCCCCTCTGACTCCCTCCCTCTGGCTCCTCCCCTCTGGCTCCCTCCCTCTGGCTCCTCCCCTCTGGTTCCCTCCCCCTCTGGCTCCCTCCCCCTGGCTCCTCCCCTCTGGTTTCCTCCC
>NW_026596244.1:13757964-13794545 GCF_907164565.1 Psammomys obesus | reverse complement strand
GGCTCCCCCTCTGGCTCCTCCCTCTGGTTCCCTCCCCCTCTGGCTCCCTCCCTCTGGTTCCCTCCCCCTCTGGCTCCCTCCCCCTGGCTCCCCCTCTGGTTCCCTCCCTCTGGCTCCTCCCCCTGGCTCCTCCCCTCTGGCTCCTCCCTCTGGCTCCCCCTCTGGCTCCCTCCCCCTGGCTCCTGCCCTTGATCACTGTTTCCTCCTTGCTACCCGCACACCTACGTCTCCACCGTCGCTTGAACGGTCACTGAACTTCTCCCTAACCCACGCGGGCTCTCCCGGCGGCTCTTGCTCCACAAGCGCCGTTCGTTCCGTTGGACCCCGACACACCTGGCCGCTGTGGCCTTCCTCCCTTTCACCAGGGCAGACACAGTTCTGTCCCCCGCCCTCCGTTTCGCCTGCTCCCTTCCTTTGATCTCCGTGGCTCCGGAACAGCCCGCCGTGCAGTCGCTCCTGGCGGCCTGAATCCACTCCATGCTGCCTGCTCCCCTCCCAGCCTCCTCACACATCTCAGCTCAGCCCTGAAACCAAATCCCGTGTTCGCAGCCCTTGAGCAAAGGACGTCGCAGCTGATCAGGCCACGTGACCAGAGGCCCCTCTTCAAAGACCTACGCGGCAGAAAGCAGGTAAACCGCTGCCCGCTCAGACTTAGGAATGGCAGCTTCCTGCTGGAAGACTACGCTTCCCAGCTTCCCTTGCAGACTCCGGAAGTCAGCCTGCCCCTCGAAGGGGCCGGATGCCATCCTCTGTAGGCCCTGTAGCTGTTCACACGGGAGTGGCAAGTGGCTCCCTGCTGTGAATGGACCTGGTCCAGCCTAAGGTCGGAGCAAGCCTCTTTCTCTGCACCTTCTCCCCCTCCAGCTGCCTTGTTAACCTGGCAATATCTGTGCTCACAGGAACAAAATTGACTCAACAACCCCAACGCTAAACGCCTTTCATTTTTGGGAGGAAGGTCTCACACGGTCTACACCGCCTTCCAGTTCACTGTAGCCAGCGACGGCCTTCAACTCCTGACCTTCTAGCCCCCAGCTTGGAAGGGTTGGGGTCACAGGCTTGTGCTATCACATCAAAATCTTTGTCACAAAGACCCTGAACTGGAGTTTTTGTCACTATCATTAGAACCTTGAATTTAATTTGAAGTCTTGCTGCAGTGGCTTTGAGTTAAAAGCCTACACTGCAAGCTTTGGCACAGTGTCGTCACAGGCAGCGTTTCCACCGTGTCGAACTCTGTTCCTCACATAGCTGCACACGGCCGCCTCACAGAGCCTGAGGACAAGTTTATGTAGCAATAATTTAGCTAATAACCAACGTTTAGTGTTGGGAATTGAATTCAGGGCATGCAGGCATATGCTCTACTACTGAGCAATACCACAATTAATTTTATTTGTTTATTTTTGAGAAAAGGGTCTTTGTAACCTAGAACTAGCTATATAGACCAGGCTGGCCTTGAACTCAGAGACCCACCTGCCTCTGCCTCCTGGTGTATGTGTAAACCTACGCACTACCATGACCAGAATATTTCATATAACTGTTTTTAATAATTTTGTACCTGGACAGAGTTTTGTTTTGTTTTGTTTTTATACAGCATTCTGCCTGCATGTGTGCCTGCACACCAGAAGAGGGCACCAGATCTCACTATAGATGGTTGTGAGCCACCATGTGGTTGCTGGGAATTGAACTCAGGACCTTTGGAAGAGGAGCCAGTGTTATTAACATCTGAGCCATCTCTCCAGCCCTGGACAGAGTTTTAACATGTGGAATTTTCCACTTGAAACCTCTTATCTGGTCACACATTTCCATGTTTCCAGGTTAGAATGCTCAATCTATATTACCATGAAGCATTTTGAGGATTATCATCATTAAAAAGATACTAGAAATTTACAGGCTGTCCTTGAACTCAGAGATCCGCCTGCCTCTGCCTCCTGAGTGCTGGGATTGAAGGCGTGCTCCACCATGGCTGCTTTCTTAAAAGGCAGAATTCTAAAAATGAAAATAACGACACAAGATTTTCTCAGATTTCTTTGTCTATAGGAGACAGTTCTATCTATTAACTAAATAAATCACCTACTGAGCTGCAAGATCCTGGCCAAATTTTATTTAAAATGCTGTTATTTTAGAAAGAATGATATTTTCAGAAAGAAGAAAAAAAAAAAAAAAAGGAAGAGGCAAGATAAAGAAATGTCAAGCTGCTCTTGATCAGAGGGCGCCTACTTCTTGGTTCCAGAAATCACTACTTATCTTGGACTGCCCCTCAGGATGACAGAGAAAATCCAGCCCTTGTCACAGAGCCGATAGCCCTCTTGCCAGCATGCAGCTTCATGCCTGTGCTGCCAGCGCTGAGGGGCTGAGCAAGGAGGACTGCTGGAGCCACTGGCAACTCCAGGCTACATGGTCAGTCTTGCTGAGCTACAGAGTGAGGCCCTGCCTGAAGAGGGCAGGGGGAGGAAAAGGAGAGAACAAAACAAACCAACAACAAGAAGACACAGCTGGCCTCACTAATGTCTCCCACTGTATTTTTACTCTTGGAAAAGAGGAGAAAGTAAATTCAGTTTTCACTCTGGAGCATGCAGCCTGTGGGGGAGGGGGATCTATTATAAATCTTATTGGGAATTTTACAATAGTGAAATGCCAGCTATAAGGAAACCTGAGTCAAATTATTACTGGTGGCTGGCTGTGTAACTCAGTGGCTGAGCACTGTGGTGAAGACATGAGGTTGTAGGTGGTCCTGGGTTCTATTTAACTGAAGAAGAAATGAGGGAGGGGGAGAGAGAGTGAGACAGGGAGAGAGAGGGAGAAAGAGAGAGAGAGAGAGACTCTGCCAGTATAAAAAACAGGAAGTTGTTATAACTATTTGCTTGCTGAGGATATACAGATAGCTGTGTATCTCAGGATGCTCGTGAACTGATTGTCCTGCCTCAGTCTCCCAGCATGCTCTGCTATGCCTAGCCCTCCCAGAGGATTAAAGTATTACTTCTGGAAGGAACAAGCGCTGTCCACGGGCTCTAGTTTTTGCCAGTCTGTAATGACAGGTGATAAACAGGGTCTATGTAGTATAGCTGATAAAAAGCTTTGCCCAGTCTATAGGCTGCCACTGTGTGAGTGACGGTGTCATTTGCCATGTGAAAGCTTTTCAGCTTCATGAGAGACCCTGACTTTAAAAACAAATAACAAGGAAGCAAAACCAACACCCAGGATGATCAGTGGTAGAGCTGACTTCTTCACTGACTAGAACTAAATTTTTTATCAGGGGATATCTTATTTTTATTTGGGTAGTCAAAATACAATCTTTAAAGGATTTATTTATCTATTTATTTATTTGATGTGTATGAGTGCTCTATCTGCATGTACACCTGCAGGCCAGAAGAGAGCACCAGATCTCACTATAGATGGTGATCCACCATATGGTTGGTGGGAATTGAACTCAGGACTTCTGGAAGAGCAGACAGTGCTCTTAACCTCTGAGCTATCTCTCCAGCCTGCAAATTATAAATTTCAAATGAAATGACATTACCAGGAAATGTCAGAGAAATGTGCCTGCTAGTGAGGGGTGAAGGAAGCTTGTCTAGTTCAGGGCATTTTAAGCCATTTCCTGATGGCTGAAGTGTAATTCCTTTGTAGGAGTCAAGGCATGCTGAGGAAAAGCAGTGAGTGTGGGCAGCCAGGAGTATTTTCAGCTAAGCTCCTTAGTTGTGTTTCATTTGTGTGCCGGAGCTTGAACCCAGGGCTTTGTACTCTAGACCTCCCCAGTCCTGATTCTTTATTTCACTTTTTTTGTTGTTTGTTTTTAAAGTCAGGCTCTCTCACGACACTGAAAGCTTCCCTACGACAAATGACACCATCACTCAGGGAAAAGTGGCAGCCTACAAAATAGGGAAAGAGCTTTACCACTGATATCTCTGATAGAGGACGGGCAGGGTTCAGGAGAATGGCCCTGTAGGCTCATATATTTGCATACTTAGTCCCACAGTTGGTGAACTTTGCGAGAAGAATTAGAAGTCTTGTTGGAGTGGGTATGGCCTTGTTGGGGGAAGTGTGCATGGGGGCTTTGCCATTTCGAAAGCCCATGCCAGGCCTGCTGTCACTCTGCCTCCCGCCTACAGATCAGGACGCAGCTCTCAGCAACGCCAGCCCCATGCCTCCTGCTGCCGTGCTCTCTGCCATGATAATGTGGACTAGCCTTTGAGACTGTAATGAGCCTCCAGTTAAATATTTTCTTTTGCAGGAGTTGTGTTGATCATGGTAACTCTGCAATAAAATAGAGACTGAGACACAGGGTTAGAATCTAGAATACATAGAAACTAAAAACAAAACCCGAACAGCAAGAAAACAAAGGACAGCCTGCCATGGTGTCACCACGCTTTTAATCCCAGCACTGGGGGGGCAGAGGCAGGTGGATTTCTGTGAGTTTGAGACCAGTCTGGTCTACAGAACGAGTCCGGAACAGCCAAAGCTACACAGAGAAACCCTGTCTTGAAAACCAAAAGAAAGAAAGAAAAAGAAATGACTCAAGTAACAATAGAGTACAGAGTTTTCAAGAGTTGAAAAACAAAGGGCTGAGAAACACTTGAATAAATGTCCAACATTTTTTTAGTCATCAGGAAAATGTAAATTAAAACTCTCTGAAATTTCATCTTACAGCAATCAGAATGGCTAATATCAATAAAATAAATGACAGCTCATGCTGGTGAGGATGTGTGGGACTAATCCAGTGCTGGCGGGAACACGAACTGGTGCCGACACCATGTAAATCGGTGCGGCAGCTCCCCGGAAAGCTAGGAACCGACGTTCCACGAGATGCAGCTATTAACCGTGTTCTTTGCTTCCTTGTTCGTAACACCCAGGAACCGGAAACAGCTCAGATGCGATGAATGGATGAATGGCTACTGAAAATGTGGGGCATCCACACAATTCAGCTCTTAAGGAAAAGAAAATGTGCAGGTGAATGGGTGGAGAGAGAAACAAAAGTCTTCCTGAGATGACCCAGGCCAGCAAGGACAAATGCTGTGTGCTCGCTCTTACTTGAATGCTAGCTTTAAGCTTCAGAATACGTGCTACAATCGGAGTGGTCCCGCCGTGCACTCGGAGTGAGTGGGGCTGTGGGGAGCCCTCCAAGGACGGGAAAATAGAATGTAGTAATATGGAGGGACGAAGGGGAGACAGAAAAGAGACTGAACTAGGGAAGGCACGGGAGGGAAGGGTGAAGGAGGAGCAGAGGCCGTTTGGAAAACTGTGTGGACCACTAGTGCACAAGCTCCCTAAGTACACACGCTTGTGAAGATGTCTGAAGCCACCAAGTAAAACCTCCAGTGCCAGAAATGGGTTACATCTTGTTGAGTCATTGGCAAAGGGGGTTCCGTGAAAACCCCCAAACAACCCAGGCTACGGCCAAGGCCATTGGCTGCTCTCCACAACCTGACGGCAAGACGGCTGCTGAAAAGAAGGCTTCCTTAGATCACTGAGCATGGAGGTCAGGCTGGTGCCCAGCGGCAGCTTTACCTCCCGCCCAGCACTGATGGTGCTGGCGGGTCCCTGCATGCTTCTGGAGAAAGGGGTGATCATCAGTGTCAGCTCGCTGTACACCTGCAGCCCGTGACGGTGACCTCCGTGCAATAGAGGCACAAGTGTTCCAGGAGTGACCAGCCACCTTTTGACTTAATGTCTGCTCTATGGGATGGAGCCCAGGCCTGACATTGCTAATGTAGCCAAGGGCCTGAGTCAGATAGGCCACAGGCTTAGGGGAACCCGAGTGTTTTTACTCTGCTACAGGAACATAGCAGTAAAATCACTCCCCACGACATACCCACACACCCATAGATCCCTGCCCTCTCCACCGACATCAGAGAAGCTGCTTCCTAAAGGAAATGTGGATTCACAAGAGTCACAGTTGTCAGTGTGCAGAGAACGAGAGACTTTGGAGCACCCAGTCGTGGATTCCTAACTGGGATAGTTCCGTCCCCTGAAGGTCAGGGAACTATGTGGAGGCAAACGACTGTGAGAAGCAGAGATGTGGGTGACGCAAGGAAACAGCCTCTTCCAGAGCCGACACGACTGCCTCGTTATGAGAGCTCATGGTATACACAGGAGCTGCGCAGCTTGAAGCCTGCGGAGTCCTGGCACTGAGGGGACCTGGACACGGGGTCCTCCGCCCAACCAAGAACCTATCACTGGGTGCCAACTACGCTCCAGGGCTCCCATGCACAAGGGTAGTTAGCCACACTAACTCACTGTTATTTTTGTGGACTTTTTGTTTTGTTTTGGCAATAGTCTTTTGATTGTTTGTTTGATTTTCATTTTTTGTGGGTTTTTTTTTTTTTTGAAAGACGGGTGAAAAAGAACATAAAGTTGGGTGGGTAGGGAGACTAGAGGATGGGGAAGGAATTCAGAGAGGGAAAAACATGATCAAAATATGTGATATGGGGCTAGACAGTGGTGGTGCATGCCTTTAATCCCAGCCCTCAGGGAGACAGAGGCAGAAGGATCTCTGTGAGTTCCAGGTACCAGCCTGGTCTACAAAGTGAGTCCAGGAGAGCCAAGGCTCCACAGAGAACCCCGAGTCCAAGGGAGAGAAAATAGAAGCTTGGAGAGTGGAGGCGGTGCTGTGGCTGCAAGGGTGTGCTGGGAATGAATGATTCCCAGAGCCTGCGCAGAGAAAAGCCCTCAGGGTGCACCGTCCAGTGGGCCTGCCAGGCAGGCCGGTCACACATGGGAGTTCAAGCACCTTTAACATGAGGGACTGGAACAAAGAGGCCCCATTAACAAAGAAGAAAGTCACGATCCGCTTCCTTGCTGGGGGGGAGCCCGTCCAGGTGACCGTATCTTCTTGATGCTGTGACTAGTGTGACTTCAGGTCCCACAGTGTTTGCTGAGACGTTAAACAGGAGTTATGAAGGTCAGCACCATCCGGCAGGGCTCAAGACGGGGAGCCGGAAGGTGTGAGCCACCCGTTCACAGAAGAGGGGTGGACGGCTGGGAGAAGAGCTCCTACTGACGAAAGGCAGTCTCGGCTACACTGACTTCACACACGTCCTTAACGACGGAGGCAAAAGACAAAGTGACAGAGAGGAACCTCAGTTCCAGCGAGACGCCAGAAGAGCATGACTGGAGTCCTAGATTCTTGGGAAGTTAGGTGGGAGGGTCCTCTCAGACAGGATTTGGGGAGAAGCCAATATAGAGAGAGACTCCACCTTAAGACAGCAACAGTAACAACAGTTCCAGCCAAACACTCCTTGTTACTGCTTTGTGTGTTTCTATCAACACATGCGTACACACACACACATTTCATTTGTGGTGCTGAGGAATGGACAGGTACCTTGTTCATGCTAGATTTCGCCGCCATTGAGCATCACCTCTAGCCCTAAGTGTCTGGAGGCAGAGAATCTGGTCTCGGCGTTCTGGAGGCTGGGGTGGCAGGAGGGTGTCATCGGCCCTGGCTCCAGGATTTCCTTTAACGCTTCTGGAGTGCCCTCAGCCACATAGCTTTTGCCTTCCTTGTATTTAGGCTCAGACATCCGGGTATATGCTGTCTTTATAATCAGACTAGAAATGGGATATTTTTGCCATTTCCCAAATACAGGGTAACGTGACAGTAGCCCTCCTCTCAAATCAGAGTCAGTATGTTCTTTTTTCAGAGTTTCCATGTGCACTTAGGTTGGTGGTTCAGTCTCTGTGAGCCCCACAGGCCCCCGTTAGCTGACTGTTGGTCTTCCTCTGGAGTTCTTGTCCCCTGTGGGTCCCTCTGTCCTTCCCCCGACTCTTCCACAAGACTCCCACATCTGCAGCTGATGTCTGGCTGCGGGTTGAGGCTCTGTTTTGATCTGCTGCTGGGCCCCTACAGTTAAGGAGGTGACGGCCAGCTCCAGCTTCACATGGGTCCCTTAGCAATGAGCAGAGGCTGGCACATGGACACGGCTGCCTGCAATCGGATCACTGCTCCCAACTGGGCAGGCATGTCTGACCTTAGTGAAAGAGGACAGATTTAGTCCTGACGTGGGATGGCAGGAGGCAGGATACACACACGCTCCCTTCTCTGAAAAGAAGGGAAATGAGTAGTGGGGGAAGATGGTGGGAGAGTCGGAAGGGGGCTGCAATCAGTATGCAAAGTGAATAAATAACTAAATTTTAAAATAAAGTATGCTGTGAAAAAGTTTTCATTTTTCCCCTTGAATCATAATTAGACTTTATATTTGAAGAAAAGAAAACTGTTATATCTATTAGTAAAAGAAACATGCAACTGATCTTCTATGCAAGAGGTTTATTAGATGGGTGTGGAGGGAAGGGGGGAGCAGGACATGATGGGAGAGAGAGAGAAAAGGGCAGGGGCGGAGAGGGAGAGAGAGAGAGAGACCACGTGTCAGGGTCATCCCTTTAAGGGGCAAGGTAACCACGCCTTCCAGGTGAGGCCACCTGGCCAGCGACACATGATGACATCATAAGTTGCAAAATACTAACAAAAACGATTTTAAAACGTCTAGGGAGCCTGGTGAATAGGGAGTTGGTTTCTGGCTTGGTCATCTTTGTTTTGGTTTTGGCTTTGGCAGAGAGGAAGTTAGAGAAGGGGACTCACTAAGCTGCTGTGCTGTCGGAATAGCAAACCTCACAGCCAGGTTTACAAGGCTACACTCCTGAGGGAGCTGGTGACACCTTACAGGTTGTGCTTTGCTAAGCTGGACGAGGCCCGGTGTCAGCAACCCCAGCCCTCAGGAGGCTGCGGCCTGAGCAGCGTGCCTTTGACCTCAGACCAAATGACACGGCAAGGCTCTTGTCTTGAAATAAAACAAAACGAAGAAACACATAAAAATGGGGAGAGGCTGGAGAGACTCAGCGGGTAGGGGCACTGTCTGCTCTCCAGAGGCCCCGGCTCAGTTCCCAGCTCACAGCTGTCTGTACCTCCCAAGGGATCTGGCACCTTCACACGGACATACATGCAGGCAAAACACCAGTACCCATGAAGTAGAAAGACAACGTATTTTAAAATGCGGTGTTACATTAAGCGAATTGGTGGGCAGGTAGGTGCTGAAGGCCACTGTGCCTTTCTGGAGTGCTGGGGATGGAGTCCAGGGCCTCAGGCAGCGGAGGCTTTACCTCTAAGCACACTAGTTCCCGCCCACTAAAACCCCCCAAGCATTCCCCTCTGCTGCCTGGCTCAGCTGCTGGCAGCTGCAGAGGCCTGGTCTGAGTCCGCCTTACCCACGTGGGGAAGAGGAGCACCAACTCCTGAGCGGGAGTACTCTGACCTCCACACACAGGCTGGGGGTTGGGGGGAGGCACGGACACAACCACACTCGTGTACACACACAAACAAAAACACAGTTACAGATGTGTAGGCCTTAGACTGGAAGTGGCCACACTGGGCAGGAGCTGGTACTAGAAACGCCTTTGTTTGTGTGGGTAAGAAATGTGTGGAGCCGGCATGGTGGCGCCAGTAATCCCAGCTCTCGGGAGGCAGAGGCAGGCGGAGCGCTGGGAGTTCGGAGCCAGCCTGGTCTCGAACTCACCGTACTGTCCCCCATCTTGCTCTCCTCCTGCCTCCGGAGCTCTGCGACTGCAGACACGTGTTAGCAGTCGTGTCTGAGCCTCCCTCTTCACGGACGTTCAGAAAGCAGCCCCAGCTGACACCCATCAGCGCCGGAGCAGCACGCCCAGAGCCAGTGACGAAGCACACCGCACCGTTATTCCCGTTTTGCACGCGAGGGGGCTGAAGGCTAAGCACTGTGCAAACCGCCACCTGAACACGGTTTGCCGTCTCTGACTCCACATGGCCTGGGGAGGAAACACATCCTGCAGATGAGAACCGGAGAGGCTCACGGGCATCTCCTCGTTCGGAGACTTCCCACCCTCAGGGCCACGGAAACCGCAAGCACCAAAGGTGAGCGTCTCTGCCAGCTCCCGTCCGCGGCGCAGGCACCCAGCCAACCCGCGGCCCGCTGCGCGGCCTCCCGACACACGAGGGCGCTGCCGCCCGCCCGCGGCCCGCTGCGCGGCCTCCCGACACACGAGGGCGCCGTGGAAGCACGGGGCGGGGCGCGAGCCCCTCCGTAGTCTCGCGAGACCATTAGAGCCGGAAGGGCGGAGGAGCAAAGGTCACGTAGTAGCGTTCCCCGCCCCGTTCGCGTAAGTTCTCGCGCGAGGTGGACTTCCGTCCTTTTGGCTCTCTGAGCAGCACCATGGCGGTCGGCAAGAACAAGCGCCTGACGAAAGGCGGCAAGAAGGGAGCCAAGAAGAAAGTGTAAGTGGTGCATCTCGCGGACCCGGACCTCCGGGTCCCGCAGGGCTCGGTGGGCGGGCTCTGCCGTGCAGTGCGCGGCGGATGGCCAGGATGCGGGGCGGATTGCGCCGCTGCGCCCGGGCGGCCGCCGCTGCCCGGCCCGGCCGCGGGTCGCGCGCCGCGTGGGAGCCCGCCTCCGTCACGCGTGCCGTGGCTCCCGGGCACGGCGGGAGGCGCGCGGTCACCGCGCTTGTGCGGGACCCCGCGGCGCTCCTGGGCTGGGCCTCGTGGAGCCGGAAAGTCGGTGACACTTAGCAGTCCGCGACTCCTCGGGACTGCGTCGCGGAGCAGCGGGGAAGGATGGTTTCCAGTCTCCCGGCTTGTCCGTGGACAGCCGAGCCGGCCTTGCAAGTCCACGGCGGGGTCGTCATTCCGAGTTAGTGCAAGCCAGCTGAAGAGTAGTCTGCCGGCAGCAGCAGTGAGGATCCTGGAGTTTGAAAGGTGGCCGTGGTAATCACGCTTTGCACAGAAAATTGAGGCTGTTTTTCTCAACTCCAGGGTCGACCCATTTTCTAAGAAAGACTGGTACGATGTGAAAGCCCCGGCTATGTTCAATATTAGGAACATTGGGAAAACACTAGTCACGAGGACTCAAGGAACCAGTGAGTACCGCGTCCCGCGCTCTGTACCTCGGGTGTTGAACATGTATTTAAACATCCTCATGAACCGTTTGTCCTGTGTTGGGGGCCTCATGGAAATGTCAGCCCAGCCGTTGCAGGCTTGGCTTTCGGGGCGCTTGTTTGGTACGTTTGTGGCGGCAAGACACTGGTGAGGTGACGGGATCTGTGGTTCTTTCGTAGAAATCGCCTCTGATGGCCTCAAGGGTCGTGTGTTTGAAGTGAGCCTTGCCGATCTCCAGAATGATGAAGTCGCATTTAGAAAATTCAAGCTAATTACTGAGGATGTTCAGGGCAAAAACTGTCTGACCAACTTCCACGGCATGGATCTTACCCGGGACAAGATGTGTTCCATGGTCAAAAAGTGGCAGGTGAGAGCAAAAACCATGGTGATGGTGCATGGGCAAGGGCATCTTGGTGGTGGCCAGGGTCAGAACATCAGAACAGGAATGACAGGAATGAAGAGTTAGATTTCATCTCGAACTGGTGGGCCTTTTTTTTTTTCTTTCTTTCTTTTTTTTTTTTAATTAAGCGCTGGGTTCTCCTGAGTTTCTACTCCAGTGACATAAACTATTAAATTGCTTTCGAGGTCCTGCTTTTATATCGTGCTAGTGGAAGAACCCCCAGCTTTCCACATGTTAGGCATTCACTCCAAACATTGAGCCAAGTATTTGCTTGTTAACCTCACATAGGTGAGGCGGCAGCTTTGCCAGGTTAGAGACTGTTTTAGGGCTGCCATCTTTATAGAATTTGTGGGGAAAAAGGCTGCTCTAGCTAACTTTATTGTCTCTGACAGTGCAGGGCCTCTGGTGTGGGGCTAAAATCATAGCTGCTTCACCATTTGTTTTCTCTATGGAAAGTAGTAAGTTTGCGTTGGATTTTGGTTTCGTTTGTAAAATCAGCTCATTGAGTTCTGAAGTAACAGATAAATGGGCTTAGCAGTGACTGAGGCAGAAAACAGTAACCCATGTTTCAGGGAACAGCTGTTATGTGTCCAGGTAACAATGTTGGCATGGTATATGGGAATGAATGATGACAAAGTGTTTCGGTCCCAGATGAGAACACACTGATTTTACCGTTACATTTATTTCTGACATTCCCTTATACTTTATGCAATTTTGAAAATAAGTTATGATACCTTTTGTTTGTAGTGAAATGTCAAGATTTTATTTTTTGAGACTGTCTCCCTATGCCACCCAGGTTGGCCTCAAACCCTACCTGCCTCTGCCTCCTGAGTGCTAGGGTTGAAGGTGTGTGCCACCACTCATGGCAAATAATAGCTGTATTTTAAAACTCAAGGTATGTAGTTTATAAATTCAAAGATTCAAATTATTTTGCAACTAAAAATGGTCCTTTAAAAGATGATGATATGGTTCAATTACAGGTTTTAGTTAGATTTTACCTTAGGAATTATGTGTTTTAATTTTTAGCATGATTTAAGTTTGTAGTAAAAGGGATTGAATATAATATAGCAGAGCATTTTACTTCTTTCTTGGAGAAAGAATTTCTAACTGTTGTGATCTGGTGCTTTCTGTGCAGACCAAGCTGGCCTTGGACTTGCCATCTGTGTATCCTGAGTGCAGGCATATCTGGCCTACCTTGTCTTTGGTCTTTTGGTGTCTTGAGATAGGGTCTCACTGTGTATCCTTGACTAGCGTGGAACTTGCTGTATAGACCAGTTTGGTCTCAAATTCTTAGAGAGCCAACCTTATCTGCCTCCGTAGAGTGCTGGAATTAGAGCACACACCTTTTTATTTTTAAAGGATGAAAACAAACTTAACAAATCCATCCTGTCTACACTGCCTTAGAGCATAACTTTCAAAGCTGTTCTGTTTGGGGGGGGGGTATTGATGCAGAAGTAAAGGGCCTGGGTTCAGGTGATGACAGTGATGGTTTAGAGGTTAAGAGTGATTTTGGGTTCTTTTAATATCACTTAAGGTAGCTGTGCAGACTGAATATTTTTAGTTTATGTCATAATGGGTTGACGTTCAAGCTTTTAGCACTTAACATTGAAGCTGTTAAAAACTGTTGCGAAGGCTGCTAGAGGTGGTGCGCACAGACAGGAGGACTGGGTTCAAGGCTGCGTAGTGAGACCCTGTCTTGGAAAGCAACACACCCCAAAACAAACTGTTAGCGCTGACAGTACCCTTTTCTCCCTAGACCATGATTGAAGCGCATGTTGATGTCAAGACGACTGATGGTTACTTGCTCCGTCTTTTTTGTGTTGGTTTCACTAAAAAACGCAACAACCAAATACGCAAGACATCCTATGCGCAGCACCAGCAGGTCCGCCAGATCCGGAAGAAGATGATGGAAATCATGACTCGAGAAGTGCAGACAAACGATCTGAAGGAAGTGGTTAATAAGTTGTACGTTTTTTTCTTTCCTTTAAAAGCCATCCTGAATGCCTGTTGAGACAGCCTTCTGTAGAAGACATGAGTCAAGGTGGAATTGGACCTTAATTTAAATTAGTTTTTAATTGGCCTCAAAAGCTATCTTACAGGGGATAGTAACGCTTAGACATACACGACTTGGTAACAACTCTCTGTATGGGAATGTGTGATGAGAAAATGTTTCGGTCCCAGTTGATGTCCACTGATAATGTTCATTTTTCTGATGTTCCCATGCACAATACAGGTGGCTAAGAGGGAGTTATGCAAAAAGTATAAGACCTAGGTACTAAGTTTCTTAGGTGTTAACCGTCTTTAATGAGGATGCCTGTGTTGCAAATTAGATGTATTCTAAGGTTCTTTTTTTTTTTTTTTAAATTTAAAGAAAGTTGCTTCTTGTGAGAAGCAAGACTTCAGTGTGTTTTTTAAAGTCTGCTTGTCTTGCAGAATTCCAGACAGCATTGGGAAAGACATAGAAAAGGCTTGCCAGTCCATTTATCCTCTTCATGATGTCTTCGTGAGGAAAGTAAAAATGCTGAAGAAGCCCAAGTTTGAATGTAAGTGTGAAATCAGGATTCATGAGATGAAAGTTTTTGGTTGGTTTATGTGCATGGTTTATTTGCCTGCACGAGGGTTCCTGGGGACTTTGTTCAAAAAAGGGCTTTGGAGCCCTTGGGATTGGAGCCACCTGTGGATGCTGGGAACTGAACCCAGTGCCTCTTAGCCACTAAGCCACTCCTCAGCCCTCTGCATGTAGGCTTTTAAGGGCAAAATAATGGCCTGTTTGCTTCCATCTATGGAGTAGAGACCGTCTTAAGTAATGATACTTAACAAGATTTTTTTTTTTTTTTTAAGTGGGAAAACTGATGGAGCTCCATGGAGAGGGTGGCAGTTCTGGAAAAGCGACTGGTGACGAGACGGGTGCTAAAGTTGAACGAGCTGATGGATACGAACCACCAGTCCAAGAATCTGTTTAAAAGCCAGATTTTTAATAGTGACAAATAAAAAGTCCTATTTGTCCTATTTGCTTCTGGACATTGATTGCTTTTAAAATGGGACTTTGGTGATTTGGCATGACCTGCTGAACTTGTAAGCTTTTGTGTGGGTTTTATCCATTAAATTAGAAGGTGGTATGCATTTTCCTGAGCTAAATGAGGCGTGGTCTTACTGGGTAGCTCTGTCCCGCCTCCACGGGGGATTTGGGTGTGTCTGATTTAAAGGTGCATAGTAAATTGAAACCAGTATATTCCAGCGCGTTAGGATTTTCTCCTTTTAAATGCAGGCTTATGTAGCTAGGGTTTTGTAGCATGGCACTATTACTCCTTAGCATTTGCTGGGTTGTGCCTTGGAGCACGTCACATGACGCGCTGGAGGCTTTGCCTTAACTTTTTGGACAATTTTTAAGCCAGTTGGTCTGTTGGGGTCTGTCCTTAGGTTTTGGTCAGAGTAGTAGCTGAGACCAGTTTGCATTTCTAGTCAAGTTCTCAGGCTGATGTCCAGAGCAGCGGTCTCAATCTGTGAGTGATGACCATGGAAAAGACATTTCCAGTGGTCTAGGAATGAAGTAGCTACAGTTGGAAGTGTCTGTCCTCTGAGCCTTTTATATCTGACATCCTGAAAGGGTTTTTGTTTGCAGTGTTAACAGGGGCTTTGGGCATGGTAGAAAGCAAACTCACAGCTACCTTCCAGCCTTAGTGTCATTGAGACCGGGTCTTTGTGTGTGTAGCGCAGGCAAGCCTACTGATGCCTCAGTAGAGAACACAGCTCCTGTTGCTCCTTTGTTGGCTGAGTCACAAATAACCATTGTCCTTCCTGGGCAGCTACCAGCAACTGAATTTGTATAAAAGAAGGTTTGTCTGTTATTACGGTACTGTTCGGTGAGGTTTAGGCCTACCTATAGGGCAGCTTGAAAGTCTTACGAGAAGCGTGGCCAACGGTCTTACGGTTTCACCTGTGTCTCAGGAAAGCTTGTAATCAAACGCAAACCTGAAAGCCTCCACTACCCTCAGTGTGGACCGCGCTGCCCTCAGGAGGCTAATTGAGGATGCCTTAGGTGGACACTGGTCTAGGCTGACTGCAGTTGCTCGGTTGTCGGAAGTTTTAACAGTACTTGTTGAGGTCTTGCATAATAATATTTCCATGCACTTTCTATCCGGGAATTTAATGAATTGTGTGTACCTGAATGTATGTGTCACGTGCGCAGGATCCTGCAGAGAGGCATCTCCTGGACAAGGGAATGGAGTCTGCCCCACAACATGGCTTTACTTGTAGCCCAGGCTGCCCTTTAAGTTACCCTTTTTCTTACCCTTATGACTTGCTGGGGTTACACATCAATGCCACCATGCAGTTAAAGCATTTTTAAAAGTGGAACAAACTACTGTCAAAGGGCTGTAAGTCAGTCACGGGTGTGCTGGAACTCGTGTCTCAGGGTTTTACTGCATGAAAGATGCTCTGTTGACAGGACTTGGGGTTCCACAAGCCTTGCTCCAGCACGCTGCCACCTGTGGAGGTGTGGCACAGACTAGTGAAGTTCATGGTTCAGCACAGGTCAGCGGTGTAACGGTCATTGGAGAAGCAGCAGCCTCGTATTTACATGAAGGTGCTGGTTTCCAGCCAGTTCACTGCTCTGTTGCATTTTGCAGCACTCTGGTCCCACCCGCTCTCCCACACTGAACTTACCTTCACCCCACTCAGCACTGGAATCAAGCCTAGAGACACTATTTCTCCTCTGTCACGGTTTCTTAGCTTCCACACATGCAGGACTGGGGCCTGGGTCCAGCACCCCAGGTCAGGACCGGCATCCACCGTGGCTGACAACACTGGTTCCTACCTCAGGGCTCTGCTCTGGAGGATGTGGCCCTGACCCCCCACCCCCCTCGCTGAGGTACTCAGAAATCTTCTGTATGCACCCGCTAGGACACCTGCTAGACCCTGACGCCGTCTACTCCAGGAACAACATCAGGATGGTCGGAACACTCGAGTCATGTTTGCAGGGTTCAGAGTTGTTTTTCTGACGGGGTCTCTACACAGCTCCGGGTGTCCAGGAACCCACCAGCCAGCAACCCTGTAGACCAGGCTGCCTTGAACTCTCAGCTGCCTTCACCTCCCAGCTGCTGGAATTAAAGGTGTGTGGCCCCACGCCCCACTTTCAGTTTGTCCGAGATAGGGTTGAGTTACGTAGCTCTGGAACTCACTACATTCACTAGGCTAACCTCAAAGTCCTGGGGTATCCTGGGGTAGCCTTTGGTCTCTGTCTTCTGAGGATTAAGGTGTGCCTTGTTTATTTCAGCTTCCCCAAGCTGTCACTGTGGGGTTACCTGGGCCTGCTCACGGTCAGGCAGAGTCCTCCTGAGCAGCCTGTTTGAGGGTAACTGCATGGAGGCCTTGGAAAAGGAATGACTCTGGCCTTCAGCTGTTGGCCACATGGGGGCCTGGGAAACAGTGACAGGCTGCTGTGGGGGTCTTTAGATGACGGCTCCTAACAAAGTCTTCACCATGGTCGGAGGAATAAATGGAGATCTATTTCTTTATTGTTTTTCGAGACAGCATTTCTCTATAGCCTTGGCTGTCCTGGAACTCACTCTGTGACCAAGTGCTGGGATTAAAGGCATGTGCTACCACTGCCTGGCGATTCCTTGATTTATTTTAGTTTTATGCCTGTATTCCTACATGCCAGGAGAGGGCGCCAGATCTCATTATAGGCAGTTGTGAGCCACCGTGTGGTTGTTGGGAATTGGACTCAGGCCCTTTGGAAGAACAGCCAGTGCTCTTAACCTCTGAGGCATCTCTGCAGCCCTTGCTTTGTTTTGATTTTACTGTGTATGGAGGGATGACCCTGCACTCCTAGTCCTCTGGCCTCCATCTACCAAGTGCTAGGATCATGGGGTATGCTGCTGTGCTGGACTCCGAATTATTGAGGTTTCATTATACCGCTCAAGTTGGCTTCACGTTCGAGTTTGAGTTTAGGCTTACTTGGGCTGAAGTGACCCCCCCCCCCCAGCCCCCACAGGTAGACGAGAACAGGTGTATCTTATTTGTTTCGTTTTTCAAGACATGGTTTCTTTAAAGTAGCCCTGGCCATCCTGGAATTCACTCTGTAGACCAGGCTGGCCTTGAACCAAGAGACCTGTCTGCCTCCGCCTCCTCAGTACTGGAACTAAAGGCATGAGCCACAACCTCCCAGCTTTTCTCTCTCTCTCTCTCTCTCTCTCTCTCTCTCTCTCTCTCCTCCTTTCCTTCCTTCCTTTCTCTCCTTTACTCCCCAATCCCCTTTTTGGTTTTTAGAGACAGGGCTTCTCTGTGTAGCCTTGGCTGTCCTAGACTTGCTTTGTACACCAGGCTGGCCTTTAATTCACAGAGATCCACCAGCCTCTGCCTCCCAAATGCTGGGATTAGAGGCGTGGGTCACCACACCTGCCTTTTATTAAGAAAACTGATAATTTAGATCGCTGCTCAGCCAGGCCTGGGGCTAATTCAGCACTTGAGAGGCTCAGCAGGATGAGCATGAGTTAGCTCAGCCCGGCACACATAGGGAGAACCTGTTACAAACACCAAAAAGACTGCTGCTTATAAGAAATTCAATTATTTAAGATCATCCAGAAGGTTCCCAGGTTCCTCGTTTTTCCTTTATCTGACGTGTAGGTTGGAGAGGGCTTGTTTCCCAGCCTCACACACACTACAGACTTGGTTTCAGTTGTAGGGGAAGGAGCTGTTTATCGTGGACAGTTTCTAACACTGAGGCGGACAGGACATCCCCGAAACTGTCCAGACCGGCGGCTCCCAGGTCACAAAGCACTGTTCACATCAGCAACACAATCACAGTTATGACGTAGCAACGAGATAATGTTGGGAGTCCCCACAACACAAGGAACTGTTAGTTAGGGGCCGCAGCACTGGGAAGGTTGAGAACGCCATCCTAGACGGTCTCCTGGAGCCCAGGCTAGCTTTGCATTTTCTAAGTCGCCAAGTAACCTTTAACTCCTGACCTGCTTGCCTCTACCTTCCAAATGCTGGGATTACAGCACGCACCACCAGCCTGGCTAGGGTTCTCTACTTGAAAGACCACTTCAGAGGCTGGAGAGATGTGGTTAAGAGCAGGGGCTGTTCCTGCAGAGGACCTCAGTTCAATCCCTAGCTCCCATGCGGTGGCTCACAACCATCTGTAATTCCAGTTCCAGGGATTAACACTTTATGAGCAAAACATTCACACACACAAATAACTATTTAGCGGAATTCTCCTAGCTTTAGTTTGTTCTATATAATCAATTCCTCCCACCCCTCCCCGCATCAGTCTCCCGGTCTGGGCTCATAAGAACACCCGTGGGTTGCATGTGCTATAGTAACGTTTATAGGCTCAGAGATACCAAAACACTTTAAACATTTCTTTTATTTTTACCCACGTCTTTGTGTCCGTGGGAGTGAGAATCATCTGGATGCAGGTCCTCGGCAGCTGGAGTCAGAGGCAGTGGTGAGCCACCTGTCGCAGGCGCTGGGAACTGAACCCGGGTCCTCTGGAAGAGCAGGGTGTGCTCTTAACTGCTAAGCCATCCCTCCAGCCATACAGACAGTTTTAACAGCTAAAGAGAAACATCATTTCAGCATCATCAACGGGAAGACGCTGGGTTGGCCACTAGCAGCACCAGCTTGTCAGGGCTCTGCCTGTGGCAGCAGACACGCCCTGAAACCCTGGGGGCCTTCGGTCCCCCACCTGTAATGAGAGGAGAGGCCCCTAGATGGAGGCCGTGTTCTGAGCGAGGCCACGGATTTTGCTCCACCCAGTGAAGGAGTGGAGTAAGGTGGAGAACGATTTCCCATTAGTTCTGAGAGGAAATTTCTGAAGAGCTGAAAAACGAATCGGTCTACGAACTCACTCCATGACGTTCAGAATGACACCGAGTCATGAACCTTATGGTCTATGTGCATCTGACATTGGTTAAAAGATAACATTAATGTTCACAGCGAAGTGAGAACGATCTTGGCGGCTGGCCCATCCCTCCACCGCGGTCTTCTCAGGAGTCTGCACCTAAGGTTAGGAAACTAAATACAAACTGATTTTTAGGGACACTGACTCAGCATCCTGTAAGGATCTTTTTAAATGCTAGTTCTAGTGATGCGTTTTGGTGAATACACTAATATTCTCTCTTCCAAATGTTTCCAAGAGCAACAAAAGAAGCTACATTCCTCCTTCAGCAACTAGCCCAAGGGCAGCTAAGGAAACACATTATCTTTCAGTGTTCACGGGATAATACTCTGGGCTGCGGGAAGGTAGCTCAGGAGTACAGTGCTTGCCTTGAATGCGCCAGGACCTGGGTTCAGTCCCCACACTGCAAACCCAGAAAAAAGGAGAATGTTCTGAACATGGCTTCTCCATTTTTCACCTAGAAGAAAGAAACCTGAGTATTGTGGAGGTTTGTATGATGTGTGGTTTGGGTGTGAAGGTGCCTCAAAGACTGATTGATCCTGAAAGGTTTTGCTCTCCATTTTGCACAACAGATGGCCTTGAAAACTCTGTAGCCCAAACAAACACTTTCTCCTCTAAGTTGTTTATAACCAGGGTTTCAGCACAGCTACGAAAAGCTGGCTGACAGAGATGAAGGGTAGCAAGCTTTCACCTAACATTCAGAAGCAAACAACAGCCCATTTCCATTTATCTCTTATAAAATTTCCTCTGCTTACAATTACTTTTCTTTGAACACTGCTGAGTGCTGCCTCAACTTCGGTCAATACATATAATAAGAGTGAACCTGTGGGAACCCGCAGCCACACTTTGCTTCCTGTTCGTCGAGAGAGAGAGACAAACAGCAAGCCAAACAGAGCACAGCAGAAGAAGACCAAATGTCAACAAGGAGCAAGCGCATTGAGCAGACTCAAGACTGCGGAAGTCGTCCGTCTGTCTGTCCCCCAAACCCACCCAGCAAACAGCCGCCTCACCCACCGTGCAAACACTGGAGACACAAGGAGAAGAAAGACACCTCTGTATTTAAAGAACGCAGTAGAGCCTGGCTCAGGGACTGAAAAGTTCAGCTCAGGTTTATTATAGTGTCAAGTAGATACACAGCCACTGCGGACAGAAGGCGGCATTTAAGAGGATTTTCTTCTTCAACAAATGCTGAGACCCCACAGGCAGACACAATCCATGCCCCGCTCCACACCCCTGGCCCTGCTTGCTGAAAATGAGTAACACTTTAAGCAGTCCCATTCTCATAAAATCAATTTGAGTGAAATTTTACAAGAACTTTCCTGATACATTCTTAACCCCAAAAACATGTAGGACAAACCCCAGGTCCTAAATTCCAAAGTCAAATGCAGTCACATGCCGGGGGTGGAAAACTGAGTCAAAGACAAAGTAAATGCTACTTCCTTACAGAAGCCGCATGCCCAGGGAGCCGCTGGCCGCCAGCTCTTGGATAACGGGGTGGGGGTGGGGAGAACAGAAACCGAGAAGGGGTCCAGCACTTGGAGCTAACAGGAGAAGCCACGAGCCGCCGGTCTCACATTCCCGTGAAATGTTAACTCACCGATCTGTTAGGAAGATTGTCTTCAATCCATTGGCTTTAGTTTGTAAACCGTAGTCGACTCAGTCACGCAAGAACCACTTTTTAAACTCAGAACGTGTGACCGTGGACGCAGGAAAGTGGTTTTGTATTTACTGGGCTAGTTGTGAAGAGATGAGGGGGTGGGGTGGGGTGGGGGCGGGGCGTGCCAGGTGTGGGGGAGGGAACTGCGCCAGGCCTTCAGTCCTCTTAAAGTACTTTTCCTTCTGATTACAGTGAGAAGAAATGAGCGACAGGGGCTTGGTACTGGTTTTCATCTTATCATTTGCTCTGTAACTCTAAGATACTATCCATGATTCATAACGCACTACTATAACAAGACACAGCTTTTATGTATTACTGGGGTAATGCAAAGAAAATGAGTTTTCCTTTGGCTTCCAGTAATTGTCAGAGGAATGATTGCAGATTCAGAAAGTGTGCTTTATAATAACCCTGTTAACATACGGCATTTGCTGCGGGAGAGCCGAGGGCAGGTCTACGAAGAGTTAGTTGTATTAGAGTCTCAGGGGTGGTTTTGGTTCTTTTGACCCCTTCAAGTCCCTGGACAAATGGGGAATGCTGGGAAACACCGGAACATCTGGGGGAACCTGAACTTATCTCCCACCTGCGTGTAAATGTTCCACCAAACTGTCTGTCCTGAGCAGGAACTGGCCCCGTGTGCTCAAGCTGTTAGAATTCATTTGAATATCAAAAACGAATGATTACCACCCGTGTCCTGACAGGCAACTAGACTGTCAGACGCCCTCCTTTTACACTAAAGTGGCAATGAAGAGCACGGTCAGTTCCGTGTGCTGGGGGACAGGTGTGTGGGCCCAGGCGTGAGCCTCCCAGGCCGGCACCAGGAGCTTCCCCCGGGAAGTGTGCATCTGCCCGCCCTCCCCCTACCGCTTCCCGAGCACGTGGAGAACGTAGGCCTTTCTACGAACCGAGCGCCCAAGCTACAAGCTTTCTGCTCTCACAAATCCTAGGGTGCCACATATGTCTTAGATGCTTCTCTTTCTGTTAAAAAAATAGTGCAAAATATCTGATAGTCAAAGTGAATGTTCAAGTGAGTTCTCCCGCCAAGGGACAGCCAGGCGGGACTTCAGCTGGCTTGCAGAAACTGGACGTAGCTCCTGGGAAAGATGCCGAACCGTCCCATGAGCTCTCCGCTCACCCAGGCCTCATCCACGGGCTCCAGCTCTGTGATTACATCTCCGGCCTGGAAGAAGACAGGAGGTGGAAATAATTACTGCGTTCCGAGGGGCAGCGTCGCCGAGCCCACCTGGAGCGGCGTGCACAATCGGCTCTGCACTAACTCATCGTGATTGGCAGAGAGGGTGAATGATAAGCCTTGCAGGGGACGAACCCCACCCTGCCACTCTCCGCCTTGCTGACTTTCCTGCGAGTTTTATGCTCCCACGCTCACAATTCCTAACCCGAACCACTCTTTGATCAGTAACAGTGTCAGCTACAGACACACAAACCATCCATCTGACACGTGTTTGCAGAGAGCCTACTGTGTGGCGGTCACTGGGGGCACAGCGCAGGTGTAGCGCAGTACACAACTGGAGAGCAGGAAGACAGACAAACGCAGAGGAGGGACGGTGCGGCTACGCTGCTCACGCCACGGCCTAAGAGGGGCAGCTGGCTGTCGTGTTTCCGTGAAGACTGAAGCACTGAGCTGTCTGCTTCCCGTGTGCCCTGTCCTGGTCTATTCCTTACAAAAAACAAAAAAACTTAACCACATTTTTAGAGGTGAGCAACATTTTGTGGAAAGGCCTTTTCATGGTTTTTTGTGCTCTCTACATGCGTGTGTGTTCTGTGGGTGGGCTCGTGTGTGCAGAAGCAGGTACTCGTGTGTGTGCACACGGAAGCCGGAGGTTGATGCCAAGTGTCTTCCTGTATCATGCTCCACCTCATGCGCTGAGGAACGGGCTCTAACTTGAACCCGGAGCCCGCTAGCTGGCTAGCACAGCTGGCTAGCACAGCTGGCTTTTGTCTCCACTGGTTTGTGATGCCCTCCTGGCATTCACGGGGTCTGGGCATCCACATCCCGGTCCTCAGATGTAGAGCAGGTGCTTTACCCACTGGGCCATGGCCCCAGTTCTAGATTTCCTCGTTTTACAGACAAAGAATTGCATATGTCTTAGTTAAGTTTCTATTGTTGCAACAAAACTGCATGTCCAAGAAGCGAGTTGGGGAGGAAAGCATTCTTTCCCCACCGTGGTCCGTCCCTGAAGGAGCCAGGGCAGGAGCTCAGAGCAGAGCTGGTGCTGAGCCGTGGAGGGGTGTGGCTTAATGGCTTGCTCAGCCTGTGTCTCACTGAACGCAGGCCCACCAGCCCAGGGCGAGCACCACCCACACGAGCTGGCCCTCCCCGCCCAACAGCTGGGTCTTTTGGAGGTGTTTTCTCAAGTGATGCTCCCTCCTTCATGATTACTCTAGTTTTTATCAAGTTGACATAAGATCGTGCAAGGGGTGATGGCGCACACCTGTAATCCCAGCCTCTGGGAGTCAGAGGCAGGTGGCGCTCTGAGTTCCAGGCCAGCCTGGTCCACCGAGTAAGTGCCAGTTCAGCGACATAGAGACCCTGTCTCTCGAAAACAACAAAGAAAACAAAACTGAACGTAGCTTGCCAGGAGTGTGCATATAATTAGTGTAGGGCCAGAGTTCACACCTCGGTGTGTTTGTGGTCTAGGGCCCACGTTCTGAACAGAGAGGCGCCGAGGCCACCACACTTGACAGCAGACAGTTACTCCCAAACTGCCTTGTAATGGCCTGAGCACACTCTCTGGTTCTTGGCTAGTGTTGGCTTATTCTATCCCTCTCTGGCCTCAACATGGATTTCATAGCCCGTCCCATGTGAAGGGCTTTGCCCCGATACAGACTACAGGTTTATTTCATCTAAATTAGCCACGGTGGCAGAACGTCACATGTCCCAACTATGACCCCTTTACCAGACGAACACATCGGACTGTGTTCTTCATGGTGTCAGATAACTTCTTAGAGCCTGGATTGAAGGTTCTGCAGAGGTTTAAGAGGACCCTGGCTACTTTCAAAAGAGTATCTTTACCAGGATACATTTCTCTGTAGTACTACTACACAGCTCTCTTCAAAATTACGTGATTAACTTCTTTCCCTTATGAAGACCGGGAGGAAAACACGCTAGCTATCAGATGTCATTTGTGTATTCTACTTCGCTTAACTCTGTAAAATTTTGTAATTCACAATTTGTTACAAATAAATTTGCCTTAAAGTATGATAGAATGAATAGCTCAAGCTATCTTCCTAACCACTGTCATTTCCTGACTGCTAGGACCTGTAAGATACCTACCTACCAACACGCACACCTGTATTTAAATCATATTTAATAAAATATTAACGACCAATACCACCGAAAGCAGTAGAGGTTCCCTTAACAAAACTCCACAACTACTTGACTTACGGTCCAGGCACTTGTGGGGAGACAACCTGTCCCTGCGGTACACTGTGAACCGAGGGAACCCACACACACGAAAGCCAAACGACACCCTAAGGTTTGAACCCGAAGTCTTCACCCGCAACATTTTATCTGAAGATAAGGAATAGATCCTGAACTGTTGGCTTGCAAGACTGGGGAGGAACAAGGCAACAGATTCCGAACTTTCGGAGTTTGTGGATCAAGGCACTGGAAAAAGATTAGAATTACCAACTTCATTTGAGAGGCTTGTCTCTTACTTATTAACACCATTCAAAAGAGGAATGAGTTTTAAGCTGGGTTTGGTGCCATACACCTTTAATCCAGCACTCGGGAGGCAGAGAGGCAGAGAAAGGCAGAGGCAGGCAGAGACAGGTAGATCTCTGTGAATTCAAGCCCAGCTGGTCTACAGAGTGAGTTCCAGGACAGCTGTCTTGAAAAACAAAACAAAACAAAACAAAACAAAACAAAACAAAACAACAACAAAGTGATATTAAAGCCAAGACACAGGGATTGTCTGAAGAGCGGGATTGCTAAGGCAAGGCCTTTCCTCAGTCCTAAATGACCGTCGGTGATATAAACAGGCAGGGCTCACTTCTTCCCTGCTGTTTGTTTTCTTTTTTCTTTTCTGACAAGGGCTCACTAGAGGCTCAAGCTGGCCTCAAATACACGATCCTCCTGCCTCCGCTCCCGAGAGCTGGAGTTATAGGCTGTTGCCCTGCCCGGCTCTGGCAGGTCTGTCCACTCTCCCCTTACAGTCAGGGTCTGAGAGAGCTCTTCAGGATCGGGTGAGGACCAATATTCCATTCATACATACACTGCGAAGTATGTAGGGCTAGTGAGGCGTAAAAAGACAGAAAAAGATTCCCATTCTGACCTTGAAAGAGAGTTCATCTTCGTTTTCCCCCAGGAAGTCATACAGGGCTCTGGCCTTCCTCCCCTTCAGCGCGGCAGCAGCCATACTTTTCGCCTCAGCTGCAAAGATGCAGAATGTCAACCATGCAGGACCACAAGCCACAAACCAAGAACCTTGTCGCTCTAAATTTTTAAGTAGTTCTGAGTTAACTTGCAAAAGGATAAAGGATGTTCACTCAGCAGGAAAAAGTGTACAAAGTCTGTTTGTTAGCCGACTTCAGGTCACCTTTATCTTTTCCCCTTGTCTAACTATGGTAGTTAGGGGGGACTTCAGCAGTCATCTCGTCCTGAGTAGCCAGGAAAGCAAGGTCAAGCGTGTGGGAGCTAGAGGGCTATGGACACGGAAAGCCTCGGCCGGCTGGCGGGGTCGTACCTGGGCAGGGCTGCACGAAGGCTGCCGGGAAGATGCCCTCCCTGCCGTGCAGCCGGCCCCGGTACCAGTCAGAGTCCAGGCGCTCGAGGATCAGGATGCGGTCTCCGCGGCTGAGGGGCAGGTCCTCACTGGTCTCCGCCGAGAAGCTGTGAAGAGCTTTGCACCACTCCCCACAAGGGCTGCTGTCCTGCTTCACAAAGGAGTCTGGTAAGGAGGGCTTATCCCAAACAGCTTCAAAGGTGATGAGGAATAGGGGCTAAGGGGCCGAGGGGGACGGCGGCCCAGTGGTTCAGACCGAGAGCTGCTGCTCCTGAAGACCAGATTTCACTTCCCAAGCGCCCATGTCAGGAGGCTCACAGCCACCTGTAACCCAACTCACGGGATCTAACACCCTCCTCTGGCCTCTGAGGCCATTCACACGTATGTGTAAACATATACACAGAAATAAACATCAAAAAACAGCAAAGGGGTTGTAAGAGGTCAAAACTGGTTTCTTCATATTACCGAATATTTTAATGTCACTGTTAGGTTTCAGAAATAAGTTTCCAATAACTTTTTTTTAAAAGTATAATTTTAATTTACAAGTGTAACAGAGTTTATGGTTTTGCTACTTTTTAAATTTATTTATTTACTTAATGTATCTGAATGTTCTGACTGCATGTACACCTGCGCGCCAGAAGGGGGCCATCAGATCCCAGCATAGATGGTTGTGAGCCACCATGTGGTTGCCGGGAATTGAACTCAGAACCTCTGGTAGGGCAGACAGTGCTCTTAACCACTGAGCCATCTCTCCAGCCGGGTTTTGCTACTTTTAAGATACATATAATGTTTAATCAGAATTTTTTCTTGTGATCTAAGTTTCCAGACAGAGTTTCTCTGTGTAGCCTTGGCTGTCCTGGACCCACTTTATAGACCAGGCTGGCCTTGAACTCACAGAGGTCTGCCTGCCTCTGCCACCCAAGTCCTGGGATTCCAGGCCTGTGCTATCGCAGCCCAGCTTTTTTTGTGATGTAGTCTAATCTGATAGGCTACTTCTAATTTTTCCATTGAGAACATGTTCTGTGGGGCTGCAGCGATGGCCCCACAGTTAACAGAGCTTTACAGAGGACTTAGGTTTGGTTTCCAGCACTCACATGGCAACTTAAAACTGACTCAAGTTCCAGAGGGTAAGGCATTCACTTCTTATCTCTACAGGTTCCTGCACACATACGGTGCACACACAGAGACACAAAGACAGGCAGAAGACACACACTCAGGAAGCATGGGGCTGGGGAGGTGGCTCAGTGGTTAAGAGCACTGGCTGCTCTTCCAGAGGACCTGGGCTTGAGTCCCAGCACCCACATGGTGGCCCACAGGCCTTAGCTCCAGTTCCAGGGGATCTGATGCCCCCTCCTGGCCTCCCAGGGCACTGCATGTTCATGATACACAGTATACGTGCAACAAAACCAACCATCCACACATTAAAAAAATTAACAACAACAAGGTTTTAAGAAGAGAGCACCTATCCACCCGGCACTGACACGCGACTTTAATCCAGGCCCTTCGGCAGAGGCGGGCCCATCTCCATAGTCTGCAGCCTGCCTGTCTACACAGCAAAACCGTGTCTTTACTCCCTCCAGTGCATTAGAAGACTGTTCTGGCCTGTGAAGAGGTCAGAGCCTCTGGCAGGCAAACACTCGGCAGCCAGGAAGGCATTCCAGCCTGGTGCTGCCGTGTCCTGGCTACATGTGACACCACGCCACTGTGAGAGTCATTTCAGGGTTGCTGTGAGGGAGACATGGCAGGACACAGAAAGGACAGTCCCCAGGGCCTGGAGTGCCTTCCCTTCCCAGTGACTGAAACACTAACACAGAAACACAAGAGCCCCTTACCGCTGGGTTGTGGCCCACACCTGCATCTCAGCACGGAGGAGGCTGAGGTGGGGCCAGCCAGGCATTTGAGGCCAGGCAAACAACAGACTTGGAGCACATACTTCTAATACCAGCACTTGGGAGACAGAGGCGGGATAATAAGGAGTTCAAGGCCACCTGGGCAACACAAGCCCCCAACTTAGCATTCCTCCGACGACAGTAATGGACGGAATACTTGTGATAGCAGAGGAGAATGGGGACGCAGGGCCTGCATGTCCTAGGAATCTTACGTGCAGTATTACAGCTGCCATCTAATCTTCTAACCATTTCTATGCAACAGAGTGGCCCTGTGCTGTTTCCTCCATAGCTCTCAGCTCCCCCAGGGTTAAGTGAGGCCGCCCCAACAGTTGCCCACTCAGGAGGCCCACCTCAGAACTGGAGCTGGGCTCTTCGTTTTTGGTCTTTGGTGGTACCTTTGTGCCTGCATTAAAAAAAAAAAAAGTTAGATGAGAAGGCCATATAGCGATAGGGGAAAGTTGTTAGGTCGGGGGGCGAGCTGGGCCGGTGTTCCAGACCAGCCTCTTTAAGTGTTAGCCCCCCCGGGAATGAATAAAACCAGCCTCACAAACAAATCACCCTTCCACGTAAGCTTAGGAGTGTGGCGACACAGAAGCGCTCTCCAACCGGCTCGTTTGAGTCAGGCAACGACACAGAAAGCACCCACACCCCACACTCACTCAGAACGTCCGCACCAGGCGTGGGGGGGTCCTCAGCAAGTTCCACAAAGTTTAGGGGGAAGATCCCCGTTCGGTCTCGAATCTCTCCTCTCGCCCATTCCTCATTCACATACTCTTTCAGAATAATGACTTCTCCCTCCGAGAAGCTCAGCTCATCCTTCTGGTCGCCAATGAATTCAAACCGAGCAACACACCGTGGGCCCCTGAACAAAGAACACGGTTACGGTTAAACAAGAACACGGACACGAGACGGACCGCAGATGGCTGCACTTTCAACTCTACCGCTGCGCAACACTTTTTAAAACTTTCTTTTTTAGGTTTTCGATAGGGTTTCTTTGTGTCGCCTTGGCTGTCCTGGACTCCCTTTGTCCTGGCCTGGAAGCCACAGAGATCCGCCCGCCTCTGCCTCCCAGTGGGCACTCCTGTGCCCAGCACCACTTCTGAGAACAAAATAAGGCGCTCTCTAGTGGTGACGTTACGAAAGCTTCCCAACGGCCCTTCGGCCTTCAGGAAGGGTCCTGCTTCCTAGGGCACGAGGCATAGTCATGAAAAACCTTCCACGAGAAACAGTAAGCTTTTCACACAGAAGGTCCGAGCTCGAGGCCAGAGACTTCAGGCCGCGCCCTGACCAGCAGCCGCCTGGCTGGTGCACACTGCACACCCGCCTTCAGCTCTGCCGTCCTGTAACCACAGAATCTCCCCAGGCTCCCTGGGGTTATGTCTTTGTGCCAAAGCAATCGATGGCCCTGTCTACCCCCTTTCAAGCAGACACGCTGGGCCTGGGGTGCTTCCCCTGACACTCTCAGGGCACAGCATCGTATGTCTGCTTCAGAAGGAGGACAGTAGGTGAGGGGCGCCTGCCTGACGGAGGACGCTCGCTATGTGCCGAGTCTGCCAGTGAGGGTGCAAGTGAGGCCGACAGTTACAAGGTCAAAGGAAACAGACACTGGCATCAGCTCTGCTGCTCAGTAAGGTTTGCGTCTCACCTTTAGAAGCTGTATTCAGCCAGGCTGTGGTGGAGCACGCCTTTAATCCCAGCACTCAGGAGGCAGAGGCAGGTGCATCTCTGAGTTGGAGGCCAGCCTGGTCTACAGAGAGAAATCCTGTCTCAAAAAATCAAATTAAAAAGTATAAGAGGAGCAAGAACAGGAGGAGGCAGAGGAGGAGGAAGGAGAAGGAGAAGGAGAAGGAGAAGGAGAAGGAGAAGGAGAAGGAGGTACATTCCTGAGATCTTGAGCTTCAACCCTTCCGTGACCTGCAATTTTGACTGAAAATAAGATACAAGCCGAGATAAAACTTGGTCTGTAGAAGGTCTGATGTAATACCAAATCTTTGAGTTGAGACCCCAGGAAGGAAGTTTCAACAGCAGAGATCTAGAGAGAAAACAGCTGCCCATGAAGGACAGGCTGGCCCTTGCTGCAATCAGATTCTGATTCAAGTGGGGTCAGCGGATCCACGGCCGCCCAAGCCCACTGAAACTCAGCTGCCCTCATGGCATCTGGGCTCAGAGCAGGATTGAAACCTGAAGCGCAATCCGACGCCTCAGCACTGAAAGTTTCCTGTTTGCGATAACCTTTGCATTTATCTTCTCCTGTCCCCTGGGAACGTCTCCTCATGTCTGACCTATTCCCAGACAGGTTTACAGTCTTCACCAGGTAGTGAATTGCACTAATTTGCTCTTGACTGGAGTATAAAGCTGCACTGTGGCAGAGCTTTAAATCACACAAGAGTTACAGCGAGGCATAGAAGGCACATAAATCCCTGGAAAGGTCTCAGGACACAGGGAGGTCCCGTAGCTTAGCTCCTCCCCCACCGCTGCCTCCCCGGAAACAAAGCAATACGCAGAGTCTGCTAAGAGGCGCTTTCCTGTTTGCGTGGCTGGAAGCCAGGGCCTGCCTCACTGGCTGTTCTTGCAGGGTTCACATGTCTATAAGACAGACATATTTTCCGTGAGGGAGACAGCTGACATTTCTAAAAAACCAGGAAGCCACTCGACAGCGCGCTGGGACAGAGCTTTCTGTGGGCCGAGGCCAGGCGAGGCAGGTGGAGCCACGAGGCTTCGCTGCAGCCCGGCCTGGGAAGGCGGCGCAGGGCCCACCAGCCTGCTGCACTTTCTTTGAAAATGTTTCTTCTCTCTTTTCGCTGTTTTTTTTTTTTTTTTTTTTTTTTTTTTTCAGAATTAAACTCACAAAACACAATACAGTTAGTGCAAGGAGGCTGAACACGTGCCCAGCCACCACCGCTTCAAGCCTCAGTGAACAACTACAGTTAGAACTCTTTCATGGCCATTCGGCAGCAACGGAACAGTAGAAATAAGGGTCCACACTTGCTCTACCAATTATGCAGAGCCAACTTACATTTCTTCAGTTTGAGTTTCTTGATTAGATTAAGCCATTTGCAATTCTGCACTGCCGCAGCGCATGGCTGAAGCCCTCGAGGAGCCTGACATTGCTCTGGTTCTGGGACACTCCAGAAACTGCTTGATCTCAAGAGAGCAAGGCCCACGTGACTGCCGGTCCAGCAGCTGGGTTCCGAGGCTCCTGGTGGGTGATGCCAGGCCTTGTGGCTCAGCACTGCCTCCTCCACTGAAGCCCCAGTGACGGCGTGTCCCAGGGTGAGCCCTACTGCAGAGCCACAGCCACAGCAGCGGCACTGGTCGCCATCTGGGCCACCAGGCCTGCTGCCGGGGTGAGCCGCTGCTGGAGGCTGAGCTGCAGGTGCCCTTCTGGGAGCAGCCCTCCTCTGAGGCACCCGGCTGGCCGGAGGGGCCGCCTGGAAGTGAGGCTTCTGCTTCCACGAGGCATCCGACAAGCTAGTAGCTTTAGTCTTCAGAGATGACAAACTGCCTGGTTTTTGTTTTTGCAGACGGTTTCTCTGTGTAGTCCTGGCTGTCCTGGAACTCCCTCTGCACACCAGGCTGGCCTCAAATTCACAGAGATGCACCTGCCTCTGCCTCCTGAGTGCTGGGACCAAAGGCGTGTGCCACCACGGCCTGACAGTTTATTTTTTAAAAGCTTTTTATTTTTTTTTTTTAAGATTTGCTCATTTACGTGTGTAAATGTTTTGCATGAAGTGCATACGCACCCCACATGCACGCTTGGCGCTTGCAGAGGTGAGACGCATCGAGTGCCCTGGAGCCCAGACGCTGTGAACCAACCCAGGTCCTCTGCAAGGGCAGCGACTCGCTCTGAACTGCTGAACCATTTCTTCAGCCTTGCTTTTAGTTAAAAAAAAAAAAAGTGCACGCACACACCAGCAGAGGCCAGCAGATCCCTGGAACTGGAGCTGCGGGTGGTCTTAAGTTACCTAATCTAGGTGCCTGGCACTGAGCCTGCGTCCTCTGCAGGAGTGGGAGGCATCCTGACCCCGGAGCCGCACCTCCAGCCTCTCACTGTCACACCTAAGCACATAAAGTCTGGAGTTAAAGACTCTGAGAGGCTGTGTCATCATGCAATGGAAATGATCAAGCTTAGATATTCTTCACTGCCGCAGCGGTGTGATGGCGCACGCCTTTAGCCCCAGCACTCAGGGAGGCTGAGGCAGGCGGATAGCTCTGAGTTCAAGGCCAGCCTGATCTACAAAATCGAGTCCAGGACAGTCAACGCTACACAGAGAAACCCTGTCTCAAAAAAACGAGAAAAAAGAAATTCTTCATTGCTAACTCCTTTTTATTTTGTACAAAAGGACACAGAGAAAACTTACTTAGCACAGTGAGATGAAAATGATTCTCTTTTTCCACTTCTTCCTTCTGGAATATCAACCTAGCAAAGATAAAATTATGTTAACACTTTGCTTTTTTTTCATAATTTGGTTAAGATAAATCTAACATCAGGTAGTTAGAGGTTTCGTGACTGAAATTGAAACACTGAGGCTAGCTGTTGAAAGTATTGGAGGTGCAGCTGCTAAAAACTAAGAAAACCAAAATGGGGTGCTGGAAAAAAAAACAGAGACTCTCCTGTGACGTCAGCACGGGGGCTGAGGCAGGAGGGTCACGAAGGGGAGGCTGGCCAGGGCTACAGAGGCGAGGGAGAAGAGCTTTTGGCGCTGCCCTCCTTGATGCTGCAATCACCTCCCGCCCTGTGAGCCGCCACGAGCACAACAGTGACGTCATCATATCCCCACAGTTCTACACTTCATCCGAGGCACTTATGACTCCATCAGCCAGCAGGTCACACGTGCTGCTGTCCCCTGTTCAAACAAAGGGCAGGTTCTGCAACCCGTCCCCGGTCTCCACACGGAGCACTGGCTCAGGTTTGCTGCTCTTCCATTCACTGAAGAGAACTTCCCCTTCACACCAACAGGGTAAGAAGGAAGCAGTCTGCCGAGTGGGCATGTGCCAGGCATGGCACCCGTGCTCATTGACGCGGGAAATAGTAGATCCGGGATGGAACAGGATTCCTGGCCATAAGCATGCACTTAAGAAAACTGCTTAAGCGCCTGAGGTCCACGTAGATCAGCACCCTTTCTGATAAATTCGGCAAGTTTGGTATCTTGAAACATTCTTTAAACTGTGGTCTTAGGAGTGACACTTATACGGATGACGTGGCCACCTGGCTGCAATGGAGTCCAGCGTGGTAACTGTGCTTTCTAAAGCACCGTTAGGCTGGGCAGAAGAAAAATGAAGAGGACTGCTAAAACTAACATTACTCTCAATACTAATCTAGGGCTTGTGGTTGGAGTTCTCCAGAGAACCGGGCCACATCTGCAATGGGCAGTTTCTAAGACCCTACATTTCAAATCCAACACGCTCAAACTCTTCTCTATTTGAAAAATGCAGATTTCCTGTTATGCTTAGATTTCAAAACTTCTGATGTAAAGGAAAATTACTGTTTTTTTCCCCTTCAAAAGTAAGCTGTTAACTTTTAAGTTAGCGTTACTGATATTTCATAGTAACAGTGGGTTATATCGGGGAGAGAGTCATATTTTTCTTATTAATAAGAAGTTCAAGGAGCGATCTTGCTTTTCCCTCTTTCACAGCTACCCAGGCTGAGCATAAACATTCGACATTCTGGAGTGTGTTCACAAGTTAAGCTATTGGGGGCTATAAAACTGTGATGCTTCAGTACAGTTTTCGCCAATCAGACTTGAAAATATTACGTGAAAAACCATCAGTGGACCACGACCTCCAGTAGGAGTCCTGGTATTCTCAAAGTGACACAGAACTATGTCCCCAAAGAACATCCTGTCAGCTGTTCACAGCATTTAACTCAGGTTCCCTCGGTTTCTCAAACAACCACCCTTAAGTGCTGAAGAGAGCTCCAAGGGTAAACGATCGGTCAGCTGATACTGCTTCTCCAGAGCATGGCGGGCCCAGCAAGGGGCACACAACTGAAGACACTGCTCCGCTCCCCTAGACTCTGTCAGACAGGTCAGCAGGTAGAGTCCTGTGAGCCCGTAGCCCTTCCATAGCTGACTACTGACAAAGCCAGTCTGTGAGGGAAGAACAGTCCAGCTGCCACACGATGAAGAGAAGACAGAGAGGGGAACTCAAGATTCCTGGCTCCTCGCTATCCCTTCCCATCTCTGAGTCTCACTGACTCACCGAACACATGGCCAAATGAAATAAACCCAGCCCACTTACCACGACTCTGACGTGATTGGCAGGGAACAGGCCGAACTGCCCTCTGCATTTCCCTCTGTACCATTCTGTATCTATTTTTTCCAGAAGATAAACAGTTTCTCCAGATGTGAGGCTCAGATCATCATCTTGCTCTGCAATACAGAATTAGCGGTCCTCAGATGCCCACGTGGGTAAAGCCGAGAACGAAGAGCACTTACTTCTGGCCACAGTGCAGTGTTCTCCATGGACGCTGACAGACTAGATTATACTGATTAAATTAAGTCTTTCATGCAATTTTATATAAAAAATTGATATTAGAGGTTCTCTTTTCTAGGACAAGATTAGATGTATTTACTAAGGGAAACAGCTTTTAAAACCACCACTGTCCTGGCCAGTGAGTCCTAATGTGCCAACGTTGAAGACACATTCAACACTGGAAGGCCTGTGGTGTGACACCCTTACCATTATTCCCAGACGCCATTAAAAGCCGCTGCAACTTCAAACATTAACTAAGGGAATCCTGCAGCTCTTCAGGAAGAAACTTTATTTACATTAAAATAAAAATTAATCTTCTGGGTACACAAATATATAATAATGTATATAAATAAGTTGTAAATAATTAAAAGAAAACATTAAAATGATTACAAAAACATAATACTTTGATGTCCTAGGTAAGGGGTGGGTGAGACACATTATAATTAAAAAAAACCCACTTTACTTATTGAATTAGAATTAACTTCATCACAATGCTAAGCAAGTAAACGATCTGTCTGAGCCTCCGAAGAATGTTATTTTGAGCTGAAACTTCACCACAAAGTTAAGGTTTGTAACTGGTAAGCAATGGCTATTTCTTTATTTGGATAGGGAACCTCCCATCCCTTTCAAAGGACCGGCTTTCAGCTACGCTCTGTCATGACTGGGGCATGGCCCCTTCCTGAAGGTAGGGTTGATGGGTAAGATGCCCGCAGGCTCAGGCAGTGAGGAGAAGGGCTTTGAAAGGCCCCGGGCTCCATTAGTTGTTTGTCCTCACCTGCTGGGAAGTCATGGAGAACCAGAGCGTGAGGAGCCCCGCTGTCAGCAGGCTTCTGAGTGTGGCCCGAGTCCTGGGGGAAGCAGGGCTGTGAATAGACAAGGTTTCACTTCTCTCTCTGAGACCACTGTTTTCTCACTGGAGCCCTCAAAGAGCGGCCCTAGAACACGCCCTAGCACAGCGGAGCTAGAATCGGAACCGTTCTCGCCTCAGAGGGAGCACGTGCTTGGCGGGGGCACAGGGACAGATGTCAGCTGCACGTCAGTGAGCTTGCTTTTCAGGGTTTCCCTACTGTATGCGTGTGGGTGTTCCGCCTGCGCTATGTCTGTGTACCACACAGCCTGGCACCCACACGGCCCAGAAGAAGGCTCCTGGGCTCCTTGGAACTGCAGTTACTCAGAACGAGCCTGTGTCTTCTACAAAGTGGCAGGATGCCTTTTTTTTCTTTTTTAAAGATTTATTTATTTTTGTATACAGCGTTCTGCCTGCATGTACACCCGCACCAGAAGAGGGCACCAGATCTCACTACAGATGGTCGTGAGCCACTATGTGGGTTCTGGGAATTGAACCCAGGTCCTCCGGAAGAGCAGCCGGTGGTGCTCCTAACCCTTGAGCCATCCTGTCAGCCCAGCAGTATTTTAACTTGTCATCTTTCCAGCCCAAATAAGCATTTTGGTTTTAAAGGAAAAAACGAAGATAAAACAGAACTGTTTAGCTTAAAAACTTTGAAAGAAATAAAAACAAAACCCCAGACCACTTACCCTGCCTCAAAGCTGTGGGATTTACCCACTTTGCCTTTCAATGGTGCTTCCCCCTTCAACCGATTGACTTAACCCTGAAAGACAGCTTTCACATGGAAGCTCTTTATGAGGAAGAGAGAGAAGTTCTGGATTCATGCTCTTGCTTTTTGCAATGAAAGCAGCTAATGACTTCCCACAAAAGTATAATTCACAAAAGAAAAACCGGAGTTCACTTATTATCACTTGACTGAATACATCCTCCAGTCTGAAAGCAATGTTACTTCCTGTGCTTGCTTGGCCTTCCTATTTAACCCAAATGGCTTATTCAACAGCAATTCTATGTCAATTAGCAGACAGGACGCAGTACTCGTTCGCTGGGTAAGCAGCGGCCTGGACTAGCTGCGGGCGGTTGAGGAGGAACGCCTCATTACTGACGGCTGCCATCTCTTTGGTTTGACTGCTTCTCCTCCTCTTCCATCTGTGTCTTCCTCCTCCTCTTCCTTCTCCTTTTTTCTTTTTCTTTTCTCTGTGTAGCCTTAACTGTCCTGGATTCACTTTGTAGATCAGGCTGGTCTTGAACTCACGGAGATCCACCTGCCTCTGCCTCCCTAGTGCTGGGATTACAGGTGTGAGCCACTGCATCTGGCTCCTCCTCCTCCCACTCCTCCTGCTGCTGCTGTGTTATGGACCAGGCTGGCCTCAAACTCACAGAGATTCTCCTGCCTCTGCTGGGATTAAAGGCCCATGGCACCATGCTCTGCTTACTCTGTTTCTTGAGGCAGGGTCTTGCTGTATCTCCAGGTAGGCCTGGAACTCACTATGTAGACTAGCATGGTTTCATAGCCACGATGCTCCTGCCTCAGCATCCTGAGTGCTAACATAATGGGCACATGACTCCACAGCTGGGCTCTCAAGTCTTTTCATATGAAGAAACACCTTATCAATGACATCTTCCTCACCACCCTCCTCACCCCCATCAATGACATCCTCCTCACCACCATCAATGACATCCTCCTCACCACCCTCCTCACCACCATCAATGACACCCTCCTCACCACCATCAATGACACCATCCTCACCACCATCAATGACACCCTCCTCACCCCCATC
>NW_026596244.1:13750624-13757564 GCF_907164565.1 Psammomys obesus | reverse complement strand
CCACCATCAATGACACCCTCCTCACCACCATCAATGACACCCTCCTCACCACCATCAATGACACCCTCCTCACCACCCTCCTCACCACCATCAATGACACCCTCCTCACCCCCCTCCTCACCCCCATCAATGACACCCTCCTCACCACCACCATCAGTTAAAGGGTGCTGCTTCCTTTCCTCAATGGTGCTGGCAATCAAGGCCGGGGCCTTATTCACAGGGGAGGAAGTACTCAGCCTGGACACTGAGGAGACGTTACTTAAATTCTTCAACACTAGCAACTTATGGAATAAATGAAGCTAGATGCTTTTGTGCTTTTTCTCTCTTTTTCAGTGACCCTTGACCTCTTAGTGATGTTCACCCCGTCCCTCCCACAGTCCCGGTGCACTGCCTTGATCACCGTGAGAAATGGCTGCTCTTCCCACCCCCAGCATTCTGTCAGCTCTTTCCTGAACCTCCTGCTCTTTTAACCAAAACGCAGCACAGGGGCAAACTGTCTATTCTTAATACAGGTAAGCAGAACTGTACTCAGCTCCAGACAACAGTGGCTGACACAGCCCTTTAGATAAGCTTACCAAACAACAGTTTCCTAGCTCCTGCTTACTGCCTTTGTCTAAATGGGCAACATGGGAGTGTTGGTAATTGTGAGCTATTTTAGGTTTCCAGTGGCTTTAAAATTACCATTTATGTAATTAATTTTGTGTTTGTGCATTGTGTGCATGTGTGTGTGTGTGTGTATGATTTTTATTCGTTCCTGGTTTATATCTGTAGGAAGAGGAATGCCTATGCAATAAACAGTATTAGGCTGGATGGCTACTGACTTGCAAATAATCAAGCTAGAGGCTCACCAGAGGGCACAGGCTCCACAGGATTGTCCACCAGGGGGCAGACAACCCAGGCCCTGCCACCAGGGGGCATGTCTGGTAGTAAGCGGAAGGTGATTCAAAGGTCTTCCTCTATTACTGCCAAGAGATGATATTTTAACAGCAGGAATTAGCTGCTCACTTACTCCAATCACTCTGACAAACACCTTCATGCACTAACGTTCGCTCACTTAACTTGTTAACTTAACTTGTTAGATACAATTCAAAATAAAACATCCATTTAGGACACTCATAGAATTGTGCAACTATCATTTTCATGATCTCTGCCCTTCCCTGCAGGACCTATGTAAGGGCCAGAGTTATGTTTTAAGTTTTAATTGCTGTGCTTAAGAGAGCTATAAGACAAAAATGCCTCTAACCTGTAAGCCCAGGTGCCCTAGGACAGATAACTTCCTGGAACATAAGACAACCAGCCGAGCGTTTTCACTTCTGTTAATCAGGTTGGTTGCCCCAATCACACACAGTCGGGAGGTACCCAGAGTGTACATCAGGATGTATGCTCGCCCCGACCGGACAAAGCGGGGACGTACACAGCCTGTGGGTTTTCCCTCAGTAAGCCTTCTCTGGGAATCCCTGCTAGGACCTGGCCACTGTCCATTGTCCTGGCCAGGATTTAACAAAGCTTGCTTCAAATTTGGCTCAAGAAACGGTGGCAGTGTTCTATTCATCTGGGAGTTAACAGCTGCTGCTGTGGAGTACTCCTCCTCTACCCTCCCTCAGCCCTCAGCAAACACTAACTACTTTCTGTCTTAGGATTTACCTTTTCTGGGTTTCCAGACAATACGTCAATTCTAAAAGCAACTCTGCTGGGTGTTACCATACCTTCTTCCCATGTGGAAACAAAACAAAACAACAAACCAAACCAAACCAAACCAAACCAAACCAAACCAAACCAAACCAAACCAAACCACAACCAGCTTTAGTGCAGTCTGTGGCCAGCCAGGGTGCTAGATGGAACATTTGGGGACAATTCTCCACTTTCTCTATGACCTTCAGATTCAAGCATAATCGGTATCTTCTGTTCACCAGCTTAGGGGAAGGTGTGACACAGCTTTGGACCTCCTCACTGATTTTGATGGTCTTGGGAATGAGCGCCAGTGTAGGCCAGATCAGTGCTGGGCCAGTGAGCTGCTCAAGCTGCATTTTCTAATGACTGTAACAGCCAGCACAGGCAATACCACGCCCCTGCAGGCCGGTTCTCTAAAAATCCACAGCCTGAGACTAAGAGGCAAGGTCCGAAGAGGGGAAATTTTGGACTGTTACAATTTTTAATTTTTAAGTTAAAAATATATTTATATATGAAAGGAAGATTTTTTTATTTTTGGCAGAGAAAGTCCTGCCATTACCAAACAAGATGCTCTGAGAGAAAAATGGTGGCTACAGCAGATGGAAGACGCTGGACCCAGACAGAGAAGATGGGTAAGAGAAGTCATCCTGTGTGAACTAGTTAGATTTTCACATGCCAGCTGTGCGAGCTGAAGATTATCTCCTCTCCCTAAAATCAGAATTTTCAGCTTCTTAGAAAAACTTCAGAAGATAAACTGCCTTCCAAGAAGAAGGAATGAGACTAGATTATGAAATCTGGGCAGAGCAACAAACTGTGTTCTTTCCTTGAGTTGAGTGACTGGTGGGCTTGTTTTCATGTGTGCTACCTGAGTAACAGAGTGGAAACTTAACTGGCAAGTTTACAGTCTTCCATAAATACAGGCGACGGTGTGGCTCTGCCGGGGACAGCTGCCTCCTGCACTGTTAAACAAACGTCCTAGAAATCACTGTGTCTTAGGTCAGGCCCCACAAACTGCTGTCTGGCCCCACTGGATTATCCTTCATTATTTAATGAACTTATTAAATCAGAGAAACAAGGTTTCCATGAAGCTTCCCTCCTAGCCCCAGACAGTGTCTCCTGCCACCAGGGCTGGCTCTGACACCCCCAACACCTGCTCCCCTGGCATCCAGGAAGAGCTTGGCCCCTCTGCCCCACTTCCCAAGCACTGGAATTACATGGGGAGCGCCCAGCATGCCATGCCAGACTAAGCTTGCTTTTTTGCTTTGGTTTTTCAGACAGGATCTCTCTAAATTCCCTGGCTCTCTGTAGAGCAGGCTGGCCTAGAATTCAGAGATCCACCTGCCCCTGCAGGGCTAAGCTTGCATTTTAAAGGAATCTTTTACGTCAGATTTAGCATTTGCAGGATTCCTTTTAAAGTAATCGATTCATCCTACTATAAAAACAAAACCTCTGGTGCTAAACAGGTTCACAGCTGGGTGGAGGCAGAGGCAGAGGCAGGCGGGTATCTATGAGTTCGAGGCCAGCCTGGTCTACGGAGCCAGTTCCAGGACAGCCAGGGCCACACAGAGAAACCCTGTCTGAGGAAACAAAACAAATAAACAAAAAGAAACAAACAAAAAAGATAACGGGTTCTCCTTGTTTAAAGGGGTAGCGCTCTCAGCTGAAACTCGCGAGTCCTGGCTCCCACAGCCACCGACGGAGACAGAACACGGCGCCGCCCCGTGATCACGGTCATTTCCTCCAGCGCGCGGGCCATGACCTTTTCCTGTGCGTGGTGACCTGCGCCCTCCCCACGGCCCTCCCCATGCCCGCGCCCTCCCCACGGCGGGGCCCTCCCCACGCTGCCGCCCTCCCCACGCTGCCGCCCTCCCCACGGCGGGGACCTCCCCACGGCGGGGACCTCCCCACGCCCGCGCCCTCCCCCGCCCGCGCCCTCCCCACGGCGGGGCCCGGAGCTGTCCCTGCTGTAAGGGCCACCGCCCTCTGAGCCACGCAGGGTCGTGCAGGTAGGATCCGCGCGGCGGGCGGGGAGCGGCGCCTACCTTGCAGGGTTGCTCCGCGGGGCTCGGGGAGGCAGCGTCTTCGCTGGCCAGGCCGCGGGGCCCCGACAGCTTAAACGGAAAGGAAGACATTAGGATGTGCACGCGTGCGAAGGTGCAAACGCTCGAGCGCGCGGGGGCAGTGCGGGAGCGCGGGGGCCTGAGGCCGAGGCCAGCTCTCTGCGGGCTCCGCCGGTGCTCCCTGGTGCTCCCCGCTGCCCGCACTCTCCTCCTGCTCCCATCCAGCGCCATCCTACCATGGCTTTGTGCCCGGGCCCCAGGCCCGAGGCTCTGCTCCTGCCTTGGTAAATTTTGGCTGGTGAGTGCTCGTGCGCGTTCTGTGTGACACTCTGAAGGCCTGGGGCAGGGGGTTGCCTGCTCCGACTCTGAGAGCAAGCGCAGAGAAGGAGGGGCGGCCTAGTGGGCCTCTTCCCCACGGCCCAGGCACCCATGCTAGACTCCCAGAGTGCGGCCTGGGAGGTGAACTTAATCCTTCACCATGAGACATCATTTTGAGTTATGGATTCGCTTGAATTCCGTAAGTGTTCTGACTCTGTACAACTATGGGCAGAGCCAAGAAAAGCCCGGTTCCACTGAGCAGACAATCTTGGCCTAGGATGACCAAAGCCGAAGGAGGAGTGTGGCCTCCAAGCCAATTGTTCCATGTTGAAGCTCTGCTTTCCCTGCTTAACTCTCTGTCCTGGTCTCATTTTCCTTATTTGTATAATGGAGATAACAACAGTATCTAATCTACGAGGTTGGTTTGGAATAGTGCCTAGCTTGTAACTAGTTCTCAATACACACCAATTACTGTTCACCTCATTAAGTCAGCTGTCCCAAAGACTGTCCCTTGGGTTTGAGCAGTCTCTCTAGTCTATACTCTATCTTAGCAGACAGAGCGAGCGTGAGAGAGAACAGGATAGAGTCACTAACACTGTGACACACTGCCGTACAATTGCTCCAAAAACACGGCTGTCCCTGCCCCGCTTCTGAGGGAATTTTCATGCTTTTCTGCATTGACCCGACCACACAGAAAGCAAATCAATTCTGTCAGTTGTGGAAACACACGCAAAAGTCATCTGATGAAAAACATCCAAAGAGAACAAAATTAATATTCAATGATCTCAATTACTGATAAGAACTTTTAACTAGAAGCTATTAAATGGGCCGTGATAATTATGCTTACAGAATGGGAATAAACTGTAAGAACGTCCATTGATCTTAATAAAAGCTTAATTTCTACTCATTTAGATGCTTCTCCCTTAGTGTGCTAAGCAGCTGGAAAGCACAAACTACAACAGGAGATGGAGCGTCCGCTAGGCAGGTCCTCCACCTCAGCCCCTCCTGGGTCAGAGTGAGAATTCCTGCCTGCCTGCTTTCCCTTCTGGGTGCTTCTCCTGACCCCCACACCCTGTCTTGAAAACCCGGGTTTTCTTGTTTTGTTTTTTTAATATTTGTCTCATGTGTGTGACCATTTCGCCGGCCTGTATGTGTGTGCATCACACGTGTTCTGGAAGCAGAGTGAGGGAACTCTGGGTGACAGGAACCACAGCGGGGTGTCCACACACAAGAACAAGTGCTCTAAAGCACCGAGCCCCCCCCCCCCCCCCCCGAGAAAGTTGAGGTTTTGTGGCCTCTGCAGCCTCTACAGCTTCCCGTGTCAGGGCCAAGTCCACACTTGCTTTTATCACCCTCCCGAGGACTGAGGTCTCTCTCCTGGCACAAACCCTTAAGCGCCGACACTTAACGCCCGGGCTTACCATGTACTTCCTGTAAAGAGGGTGTCCCGGTTTGGGGCGAGGGGGTAGCACCGGATCTTGGTTTTTAAAGACCTGACTCTTGGCTTTTGGGAGTCCAGACACCAGGGGGCCCTGCTTTTTCTGAAGATCCATGTCGGACGAGGACCGACTGAAAGGCAGGCTTTTGCTTGATTTGGCTGCAGAGAGTTTAGGGGGCGGTGGTCTCTCAGGGGCCCCCTTAGGAGGCCTCCAAACTGGAATGACTTTTCCATGCACAGGTCTGAAAGGCAAAGGGGAGCCATGATCAGCATTTTGATCTCATCTGGGTTCTGTTCCATCCTTTCTTGCACACACACACACACACACACACAGCCTGGCGCAGGCATGAAGAGCCTTTTTGCTAGCGGGATACAATTTACTGAAACCTGCAGGCTATGCTATTTTTGAGCAAATGACTGTTGCATTAAACATTATATTAGAGGAAATACCATGATGCTCCAGCTTCCTCTTATCTTGCACTAGAGATTCATTAGTTCAAGACAAACAAGCATTTACTGTCATGAGCTCTCCAAGGCCCCAACTGCTCCTAATCCCACTGACTATATCAGGAAGCTAAGAACTTTCTAACAGTCTGAGACAAAAGCTTATTCATGTGCCAATATCAGGTTTATGTGTTCGGGCCTTTGCATAATTAGAAAAAGGGACGCCAAAGTCCCGATGTTCACATTGCAGGCCTTAATTCAGATCAGCATAAACAAGTCCTGAAAACGGAACGGGACAGCTACTACTTTGAAAACCTTTTTCCTAATCTCTAAATGCAAATGAATTTCAGCATGGCAATATTGGCTTTCTGAAAGCATGACAGCCTTTGTTCAAACACCTCCAGAGCTGAGGGGCCAGGCCACCTTTGAGCTCCCTTCAGCGGTGCTGAGAAACAGGCCTGCCTCTCTTAACAGGAGACTGTTTATGAGCAGATTCCAGAGTTTGGAAAAAGTTTGTGCTCTGTAGGTTTTTGGATCTTGTTAAAAGAAAAAGAGATCAGAGAGTCCCCAAACCTGCTGTCACACGCAGACTGGGCAGACTCAGGAGGTTCTTTCCAAGACAAGATCTAAGGCTCACAGCCTACATCTGGACAGCAAACAAGAGCCAGCTCTGCAAGGCGTTCACCCCTCCACTGCCCCACGTTACCTACCTTGGTGGCAGCCTGGGCGGGCCTTGTACCAAGCCTGATTCACTCGCTTGCTCCAGTCCCTACAAACATCACAGAATGCTTTTCAGTCAAGACTAACCGAAAACCAGAGTTTGCGAGAACTGGGACCAACTTTTCAGGTGAGTCTCTAAGTAGAAAAGCCGTGAAGTCACAGAGGACAGCCGAGAGGGACTCTCAGTGTTATACATACACACATAAATATGTACGCACATACATTCAATCAATCTGTCTATTTATCTATCTATCTATCTATCTATCTATCTATCTATCTATCTATCTAT
>NW_026596244.1:13747821-13750614 GCF_907164565.1 Psammomys obesus | reverse complement strand
TATCTATCTATCTATCTATCTATCTATCTATCTATCTATCTATCTATCTATTTTTAGACAAGGTCTTACTTTGCTGGCCTGAACTATATATAGACCAGGCTGGCCTCGAACTCACAGAGACCCCCCTGCCTCTGTCTTTAGAGTGCTGGGATTAAAGGTGTGCTCTAGGACGCCCAACCGCAGAGCAATATTTAAATAAGACTTTTTATGTGTCTGACTGGCCTACACATATGTCTGTACTCCATGTGTGTCTGGTGCCCTCTGAGGACAGAGAGGGGTGGGGGGTACTAGGTGGTGGTCTTCTCCTTTCCTGCTAGAGACTGTTTGTTTCAGCTTTAACCCATTTCTTCATCTCAGGGCGGAAGCGAGCGTCCTGAGCTTAAACCGAGAGTGAAGCCGTTTTTAACAGTTGGCTCTCAGCCCCTTGCTGTAGAGCTCCAAAGCAATGGGTTTTGAACTAAAGTTGAGGATGTCAAAAAGAACTGAAGTGTGGCCTCCCAGGAAGGCGGGAAAGGAGAGATGGGGGCAGGAGGGAAGGGGCTTCTCCAGACAGCAGACAGGCCGCCTGGCTGCCAAGGGCTTTGTGGGGAGCAGGGGAGTGCCTGGAAAGCACAGACATGTCAGCGTGCCCTCTGCAGCCTAATGGTGGACAGGAGAATTTGGAGGCAGGTGAGGAGAGATTTCTCTAGAATGGGCATGGCCATTCTGCTTCAAAGGTTTTCAGAACATGTCATAGGCCGAGAATTCTGTCAGTGAGAAACTGAAAGACCTCACAGCCCAAACAGGCCTTTCTATTCTTTCCTTTTGGAAACATCCTAACTAAATTGCTCCCTTATTTTTTTTCAATTAAAAACTGAAAGAATTTACCAGTAAGACCAACTTTCCCTTTCCTACTTTTGAAGACCTCAGCATACACCATGAAACAGTGTCTCCAAGACCTTAAGGGAACGTTTTCTAGGCCTTTAAAATTACTCTGAATTAACAATTACTTAGTTATTGCTAAGGAATCTTTGGGTAAATTCAAATGGTTTAATCCTTATAACAAATGACTTGAAACTTCTTTTCATGACTCTTAAACTCATGCTACTTATAACATTTCCTTAAATACCAAGTGATTAATCGCCAATAACTCATTTTTAAAAAAACAAATTAAGCCCTTAAAACTTGGTTTCACTAATGAGTTCAGTTAATGTAGCGAAGCAGGCCACCAGCTCATAAACCCTGCAATATTCCGGAATATAACCCAGGCCTCTTAAAGTATGCTACTGCCGCTAATTCTCCCTGACAATATTGCTCTGATAAAATGCGTTTCTTCCTCGGCCCCCTTTACAATTAAAGCAAACACACTTTAGTAGGGAAGGAGAACTTTTTATTGGTTTTCCTCAAAATTGGTTGTGGGATGTGCCTTAATAGTTAAGGAAAATCTCAGCAAAAATATTAACGTGCAACTCTGATATGGAAGGGTTTCCATCACATGGTGTATGACAGAGAGTAGCTGTGCCATCTTGGGGTTTCTTCTCTCATTTACTTTCATCGAGGCTTTACCACAACTGAGCCACGTCCTACGTGTGCGTGTAGGAAATTTAAAATCGCTTTATTTGTTTGTTTATTATACGTAGGAGTGCTCTAACTGCAGTACACCTGCTCACCAGAAGAGGGCGCCAGATCCCAGGATAGATGGTTGTGAGCCACCATGTGGGTGCTGGGCGTTGTGCCCAGGCCCTCTGGAAGAGCAGACAGTGCTCTTAACCGCTGAGCCATCTCTCCAGGCCTAAAATATTTTTTGATCTCTCATTTTTGACAAACTTTACGTTGAACAAGAAAGGCACATCCTGGAAGACGCTGACACGCTGAGACAGGCAGGCAGGTGCCCTGGTGCTGCGGCTGTCTTGGTGTTTGCCGAGTTTGGGCTGGCGCCCAGGTTCTGCCAACAGTCCTCGGAGACTGTGATGAGAGTTCCCACTCTTTAGCACCCCACATACGCTGTGAAGCCTTTCTGTATCTTCTCAGGTTTTTCCGGTTCTGATACCCTGAAACTCTGGCCCCTGAGATGATGGCTGAGTTCCTGGCCGAGTGTCTTTCTGTTCAAAGCGCTTCCACAGATGCCATCTTTCCACCATCTGCGTTAGAACCACACTTTTAATTTTAGAAAAATTCCTTTTTTTCTTCATTGCTTTTGAGACCGGATCTTGCTACACAGCCTGCCCGGCGGTGGCGCTCACCATCTTCCCTCAGCGTCTCCAGGGGTTCCCAGGGTCTTGTGGCACCTTAAAAAGGTAGATATTTCTCCTCCTTCCAAGACGGCGTGCGTGTCACCGTGTGTTGGAACTGCGGAGCTGTTTAGGTGTGTTTTGGGAGTTGGCACTCCCTCTTCCAGCAGAGCTTTCATCAGCTTGTCCTCGGCACAGACCCTGCTGTGTGGTGGGCCTGGCCTGAGCCACGCAGGGCAGGCAGCGCGGGGATGTGTAGCGAGAGCACACAGCCCCAGCACCCCCGGCGGGACCCAGCGCCATCGCTTAAGCAACGGAAGTGCGGTCTGGCAACTGCAGCCACCAGAGCTGATGAGAAGGTCCCTGGCACTCCGGCAAGAGAAACAGCAGAGTCTTGTCCAGTGGCCAGCTTTTGTGAGTTGGGAAGGACACTGACACTTTGTTGAGGCTTCCCCTTCACTCCAGTCCTACGGCCACTGACCTGAATCAACTCAGTAGTTACAACTCTACAACAAAGTTTTTAGACACCTGTTTGGTTTAGTCTATAGAAATCACACTTTTTTTTTTTTTTTTTTTTTTTTTT
>NW_026596244.1:13734983-13747811 GCF_907164565.1 Psammomys obesus | reverse complement strand
AAAAAAAAAAAATCAAGATGGTGGGTGAATCCTCAAGGAACTCCCTAAAGGGTCTATTTTGAACCTTGGTTGCATCGTGGATTTCTTACCTATTCCGTGTGTGTGTGTGTGTGTGTGTGTGTGTGTGTGTGTGTGTATGTCTTGCCTTCTCTACTGTCTTTTGTTTCCCTACTAACCCTCTTGTACCCCTCCATCTGTAACAAGGAGTGCACAGAAGTAGCTTTTAAAATTCCAGAGTGCTTTATTGTTAGGTGTGGTAGCAGAGTCTATAATCACAGCACCTGGGAGGCAGAGGCCAGCAAGCCTGAGGCCAGCCTGTGCTACACAATGTGTCTGAGGCCAGCCTGGGTTACAAAGTGAGACCCTGTCTAAAAAACAGGCACCAAGCAGCTAACTAGACTAATGTTGTGAGCTCAAGCACCGAGGTCCTGAGTGTAAATAATCTTAACTCAACGAGGTTCTACAGCGTCTTTTCTATAATAAAGGACTTTAAGTGTCCAGACCAAGGAAGAGACCTCTGCGCTTGGAGAGCAGGAGCTCAGAGCGAAGGCCTGTGTGGACCGTAGTCATTATTTTTCGCCTTGATTTTCTGGTGCAATTTCATTTATACGCCTTTGAGACATCCTTTATTCTCATTTGACTTGTTTATTGCATCTGAGCCTTTCATGGTAAATCAGCTTCCAAAACCAATGTTTTGATAAATAAGTACAGTAAATAGAAAGTGAGTGTAAAAGCCAGGTATGGCACATGCTTGGAACCCCAGCTCTAAGGCCAGAGTTCCAGGCCAGTGCAGGCTAGAGAGAGCAAGCAGGACAGTGAGGACAGCCTTGGAAACTTAAGATCCGAGCCAGCAGGACAGCCCAGCTGTAGGAGTGCTTGCCGCCTGGAGACCTGAGCTCAACCCTCGGGGCTGCTGGCTAGAAAGAAAGAACCAGTTCTCAGGAGATGAGCTCTGACCTGCACACACGGCCCAAGCACATGGCCCCCATGTACCGACACTGAACTGAAATCTGGCATTGAGACAGCCAGGAAAGTCCTCCAGCCCATCACCCCACGGCCTTAGCGTCTGCCCTCCATCCTAAAATACCCTTCTTTTGTACACCTCAATGCACTTATTTCTGTCCACTGCTTAGAAAAGAAACAAAGAACACTGACAGAGCACATTAAAGGCACCGTAGGAAATGGTTTTTTAAAGCTGGGGTTTGGGGTGTGGCTTAGAACACTTGCCATGCTAGGCAAAGCGCCCTAGCCCACAGCTGGAGAGAAGAATTACCAGGTAAGGGTGAGTTGCAAAGCACGCATCTTCCTGAAAACAAACAGGGGAGCTTGTGTGTGATATATTTGGGGCACTCAGAAGATCTGGACAATTTCAAAACAAGACTCAAAGTAAGTATACACATTCTGTATTTCAGATGCTAAAACACAAAGTGGAAACTATAACCCCAGCGTGGGATATGGCACTTGCTAATACATTACTGAGGGGGAAAAATCAATAGACATTTGTATTCACAGAACTAAAATGTGGAGCAGCTACCGGCGACTACTGCTGTCAGGCTCTCACGCTGACAGGGGGGTACAAACAAGGGTGCCTTTATTCCCGCCTTGGGAGGACTCAATACAGCACCTCTGATTTAAAATCAATTTTAATTTGCAGAATATGCTGCTTCTTGGAGCACCTCACTTTCATATGCTCTACCTTCCATTTTCAGTGTCTTGAGAAGTTTTAATTAAGGTAGCATTTTAACAAAAACTGCTGAAAATCTAGTAAACAGCATTTTCTGTAAAAGTGGGAGGAGGGAAATCTATACACAGTGATAGCCACTTTTTTCCCTCTGTGACAGAGTGAATCGGGTAATGACCTAGCCCCCCACCATTTCATCAGCCCACACGGCCAGTCCCACACACGTGGGGACGAGGGTTCCCAGGGTGATGGAAGCCTGCATGTCGCTGTTTCATTGGAGGCATCTCACTTTTTAGACATCTTGTGTCTTGCTTTGTGGATACTATGGCAATCTCCCCAACAGCTCTGACAAAACCCAGTTTATTTACATAATAGAAATGAGTCATCTGCAACTTTTTAAAACACATCCTTTCTTCAGGACCTGGAGGGGAAAACTCAGCACATCAGAGCCCAAGTTCACTCTCTCTCTCCAGGAATCGAGAGGAAACATTCCATCCGGGGAACAACCAACCCGGATTCCCTCCAGTGTCTTCTGGGATGTGAGACACTCCCTCTCCACATGGCTGGGAAGCACCTGAGACCCGGCCCTGGGACACTGTGCCTGCCTCTTAGCCTCCACGGTGTTGCCCTGAATTAACTCAAAAGACCCACGCGTGAAAGGATGGGGCCAGCCTGGGCGCCAGGATGCTTAAGACGCCCATTCTGTGCTTAGCAGAAATTGATGAAGAGGATGAAACTGGATATAGCTGGGTGGTAGCAACAGGTCAACACCAGACCGGCTTTGGCTGTATCTGGAAGTGAGTGGGCGTGACGCTGAGGCGGGAGGATGGGAGAGATCAAGAATGCCTAGGCTCACAGGTCTCTGGTCTCAGTGAGGGAGGAGGAGGAAGAGTGCAGTCACTGTGCTGTCAGTTAGGTGAGGGGATAAATAACGCCCCGCAGGGACTCCATACCTACTCCCCACAGCCTGTAAATACGTTCTCACACAGTGAGGGACATTTGCACCAACATCAGGCACCAGAGTGGGGAACTGTCCTGGGCTACGTAGGTCACCCTGTGTAACCACGCTGTCTACTGACAGGTTGAGGGAGGGGTCAGAGCCACAGGCCCTCGGGCACAGAAGATGCAGTCAGCAGGGAGGCAGAAGAACTAGAGCAGCAAAGAGCTCTCGCTGGAGAGGAAGCCCGAGACTGTAAGCCGAGGGATACACATGGCTCCTAAAACCTGCAAGGTCCAGTCTCCGGGTATGGCAGTGTCCGCCTAATCCCAGCACTGTGGAGGCAGAGGCAGAGGGGTCTCTGTGACTTGGAGGCAGCCTGGACTACAGAGTGACTTTCAGGCCAGTCAGGGCTACACAGAGAGACCCTGCCTCTAAATAAACAAAAAGTGAAGCCATGGCCTATCCGTGTGGTCTACAGACACTCTTCTGAGCACTTGAGAGATTTTAGACTTTGAACCTCTGAACTATATACACTTTTAACTGCATGTTGTTTTAAGCCTTTAATTTGTAAATCCTTACAAAAGCAATAGGAAACTAATACAGATATGTTCGCTTTGGAAGACCTGTTAGTTATCCAAGTAGAAATGACGCCGCTCAAGAGGAAGGGCGGAAAAATAAGAGGATCCTTTCCAGTACGGACTATCTTCTCCACATTGCCAGCACAAATACAAAGTAATGCACATTCACATATTATCATTTTCAAAATATTCAAGAACCCCTACAAGTACAGAGGTCTATCAGCGATGCCAAAGGAGTCTGTGCTGACGTCAGGAGCCTCTAATGTGAAGTCATGGGGAGAGTCAAGGAACATTTAACCTAAGAAAGAATCATTTTCCCTCGTTCTGGCTGCTGAAAGAAGAGCAAACATCACAGATGTGACCCACGTGGAAGGTTCAGCCCGCTGTGGCACCACGCAGCCTCACCGTCGCCCGAGCTGGCTTAGGGTCTCGGCTGTGGCGCCATGACTCCCTTTGAAACGCTGGAACAAACACTGCTCACCTTCTCGAGCTAAGTTTTTGAAATTAGCAGAACAGAAATGTGTGCTGTGACACCTAGAAAGCTTCCGGGTTGATTCATATTACTAAAAATTCATGCCAGCAGGCAAGGTAAAGAGAAGTGACAGCAGCTGACATTCTGTTAGCTGCATTTAGAATAATAAAAACATTTTGGCTTTGGGAAATTAGAAATGGGCGGAACTGGTCACAGGGCAGCATCTGGATCTCAGGAGGCATCTCCCACCCTTCGAGTTCAGTGAAGCTTTTTTTTTTTATGTAAATGTGCTTTATTTTAAGTTTTTGTTTTCTTAAATTTATTTATTATTTATTACCATTTATTCACTTTGTACTCCAGCTGTAGCCCCTCCCTTGAAGTGAAGCTATTTTAATTCGGAAAGGCCACAAAGAAAATAAATGCACCCTTGCTCTGAGACTAAGTCAGCACCACACAAAGAAGAAGACGTGGATCCATTTGAAGAGCCTCAGCCAGTAACCAAGTAGTTGGGATGCCCCGATCTAAAGCCTTCATATTGTCACTTTAAACTTCTCAAAACACACTCCACACTCACTGCGCTTGGAGTAAGCAGGTTACAAAAACTAGCATAGTCCAAAAGCTCACTGGGCCGATTTCTAGTGACTTTTGAACCCCAGGGTCACGAACACCACCGTACAGGGATCCCAGAACCGGTTTCCGCCATCAGCTTCGGCTCCCCAAACCAGCAAAGCTTAAGCAGCCCTGGGAGATATCTATTCCTCTGACCGTCACTGTGCCCTGGAAATGGATTCCCACAGGAGAACGCAGCCGCCCGGTGCCAAAGAAAGGTGTGCACCGGCCCCTGAGGCCTCACACAGGGCTTCAGACGCTGGCACTCGGGTGTGCGCCCGCTGTTCCGCAGCCAGGACCCCAGGCTGTGCATGCCTCCCCAGCTGAACACGACGGTGAGAGTTAAAGCTTGTTTTGACCACAGCATTAGTGACAAGTTAGGTCAGGCTCATGGCTAACAGATAACTGCCTAATTTATGGTGTTTCCCTCTTCCGGTTGAGTCTCTGTAGTAACTCGCTAAGAAGGGGCTGGTGAGGACACTGGCCTAGATATCCAAATCCAGAACCAAGACGTTAAAGCCTGAAAGGAAACCTGATAAACAGGAACTGGTAAACTTTTCCTCTAAAGGGAGAGGCAGCAAGCTGTGTGTCAATAAAACTTTATAACCGTCATGAACTTGGGCCCTGGGTCCATGACCTTTCGATTTGGCATTGAAGATTCTGAGAGTGAGTCACGGGGTAAAGTTGGTATTCTAGTCTCCTCTCTGTGGTTATCTTTCTCTTTTATGTGTATGGGTACCTTGTGTGCACGCACACTGTGCATGCAGAGCCTCAGGCGCCAGGAGAAGGCGTTAGATCCCCTGGAACTTAGTCACACATGGCTGTGAGCTGCCATATGGGTGCTGGGCATTGAGCCTGGGTCCTCTGGAAGAACAGCCAGCGCTCCTAACTGCTGAGTGACCTCTCTTGCCCCTTAATTTTCTTTCTGTTACTGTATAAAACACTGACCAAAACTATCTTCAGGGAGAAAAGGATTTATTCGGCTTACACTTCAGGTCATCAGCCCATCTCTGAGGGACACCATGCAGGAACAAGCTGGAGCTGGAAGCAGAGGCCAGGAGGAAGGAAGCTGGAGCTTGTGCCTGGCTAGCTCACTGTCAAAGGCCCTACACACAGAAGTGGGTCTTCCCACACCTGCTGCCCGAGCACCTGGGCAGCCGATTAACCAGACAAAAGCGGTTATCCACGTGGTACTCTTTGCGCGTCCTGCAGGTGGTTCTAGGCTTTGTTGCGTTGATTGACAGCTAATGTTAACTAACCAGGACAGCTAGCCAGCAGGAAGTTGAACATTTGGTTTAGTTTTGTTCTGATTTTGGTTTTTTGAGACAGGGTCTCTCTGTGTAATCCAGGCTGTCCTGGAACTCACAGAGATCAGCCTGCCTCTGCCTCTGCTCAGATTAAAGGTGTGCTCCATTCCTCCCGTCAAGGCTGAACATTTAGAATGCTGTTTCCTGAGTCCAGTCCTCAGAAGTTCTCCTAGGTCACAAGAAAAAGAGGAAACACACACAAAACTAAAGCAGAAAACACTTGGGGTTTTAAATTATGTTAAGCAAGCGAAAGTTTGATTATAAATGAGGCTTTGCTTTTCAAGTGATTATAGCGTTTGTGAAAACAAGTAAATAGCATCAGACCAAACTCATGAACAAATGATAAATTAGCCAGCGTCTTGAAAAATGAGCTTCAGTGGAAACCCAATTACACGCTCCCTTCCCGCCATCATCGGCCTGACAGTTTATCAATCATTTCCTTTATCAGCAGGACAGCGCTTGCTGTTGTTTCTACAGTAACTCATCTCGGCGGAGAAGAGCATTTTAAAAATATCATAATATGAACAAGTACTCGAGGGCAGCCGGCGAGTGCTCCTCAGGTTTCTCTCTGTTGTTTCTGTTCTGAAGACAAACTCATTGAAGCCTGAGCTGCCGCAGACATGGCCTCACCCTTCCTGTTTGAAATCTGTTTTCCTTTCTTTAACTTTCAAAAATAGTAAGCTCTCACTGAGAGCAAACAGTGCAGGATTACAAAGTAAAATGCCCGGGCCTCCGCTAGTCCACTGTCCGGGTGTGTGCCAGGCCTTGCCTATAACACTAATTACCGCCGTGTTTGAGCAACTCTGCAAAGTCAGATTTTCTAGCCACTTTGACGAAGAAGAATATGGAGTTCCGTTGGCCAGATATTCCTGGGAAATCATGTTTTAAAATGCAACGAAGAAAAATCAATCAATCAATCAATCAATCAATCAAACAAACAAATGCTGAGCAGCAGGCGGTGGGCGGCCTTTTGTGGGCTGAGGAAAGTGGACGGCCCAGACAGTCCGCATGAGGCATGGCTGCTCAGCTGAGTAATGCTCCTTTCTTAAACGTTCTTCTTTTAATTGTTTCTCTTGCCTGCATGCATGCCTGTGCAGCACACCCCTGACTGCTGCCTGCAGAAGCTGGAGGATGGTGCTGAGAACCTTGAGGGCACTGAGAACCCAGCCCGGGTCTTGTGGAAGAGCAGCTGCTTCACCACCGAGCTGTCGCTACAGCTCCAAGACTCGTCTATTTGTTTTTAGTTTATTTATTTACTTTGTGAGCACGGGGTTAAACACTCACATTAGGCATGCGGAGTTCCACTGCAGGCAGAGTGCAGGGTAGGAGCCTGTAGCCTCAGTGATTCAGGAGGCTAATGCAGCAAGAGGACCCCTTGAGTGCAGGAGTTCAAGACCACCCTGGGAAACAGTAAGACCCCATCACAGAGGGAAGGGAGAGGGAAGAGGACAGGAGGAAAGGACGAGCAGTAGAGGAGAAGGGGAGGAAATCTTGACCTGCGTTCTAGCAGGATCTCCAGCTGATCTGTGGGCAATGAGATCTGAGAAGCCCTACAGTCTTCCTGCTGCTACAGAAATAGGGAAAATCCCTACATGGTGAGGTATTTGTGTGAAAAAAAAAATAGCACAGGGTAGAAGATAAAATTATGTTTGTGATAATAAGGCATTTCACACCAAGCATCCAATTAAAAGTCAAATGCAAGCCAGGCACGGTAGCACATGCCTTTAAGCTGGGCACTTAGGAGGCAGAGGCAGGTGGATCTCTGTGAGTTCAAGGCTCGCCTGGTCTACAGAGTGAGTTCCAGGAGAGCCAGGGCTGCACTGCGGCAGCAATGCTGTGTAACAGAAATCCGCCCTGTGACCTCGAGAGAGCTCAGTGACGAGCTTTGTGAAGAAAGCAACAGCAAAGGGCGTGGCCTCAGGAGAGGAAGCAATCACGGGCACTGCGGCCACACTTAGAAAAGGTGACAGTGTTCAAAGAAAATGAATCTTCTGTATCTTGCACAAACATTCTCTTCTGTACCCTTGCGCTCATCAGGTCCCAGAGGGGGGGAAAAATCAACAATCTTGTAATACAATGACTCTTCGGTTAACGGAACTTCTGGAAACAAGCCTCTCTGCGATGGAAGCAGCCGTACTGAAAACTGGCAAACTCCAGAATTGTTTTTTAACCTGGGGAGATGCTTACGCTGAGAGATCTGTCAGAGCGTCTTGCTCTGCTCTCGTGCCTCGCACGGTGACAGTACAGGAGCTGTGGGGAGCAAAGCTGAGGTGTGGAAACCTGGCAGTCCCTACCAAAGTCAGCAACCACAAGGGTAAGCAATGAATAGTGCACATCCCTGAGAGTGGACAGAGATGCCAATTCGCGCCGTGGCCTCCTGGCCGAGCCTGAGCTGTAGAAAAAGCACAGGGCGAGGAGATGGCGTGGGAAAGGACCACAGACTGGTGCTCAGAAGCACATGAGAAGGCGGGTGAGACAGCGCAGTGAGAGACGGCAGAGGCGGGACAGAGGCTCACGGGAAAGTGGGAGCAAGCCCACGAGCACAGCCGCAGCTGCGCCTTCTCACACAGCAAACACATGAATGAATAACTAACTAAGTGGCTTCTCAAACTCTAAAACAACGCAGACAAATGCCAGTATGCACACATTGCACAAAATACCTGACCAGTATTCCTCAAAAACATCAAAGGCAGGAAAACCAAGAAACCCGCAGCTGCCACAGGGAGCCTGAAGGAGAGTGCAGGCTGCTCTGCCAGGCGGCTCCAGAACAGAGGGCCGGAAGTGGGGACTGGGGAGCTGCCTGGGCCAGCATGTGCCAGGCCCGGCTCCTCAGGAGCCTCTACCCACACAATCGGAGAGCAAAGGCCGGGAAGACACTGCGCACAGCTCTGCAGCCACAGGCTGGCTGAGAACAGAACACCTAGTGTGTGCTCTCCAGAACGCGACAGGCTGATAAAGTCACAGCAGGGCCGGGGGCTAAGGGACACCCCCCTCACAGAAGCAGCTGGCGTGAGTCGGCAGGAGCACAGGGCTGCACACCTGCAATCCGGCGCTTGGGAGACTGACACTGCACCCCATTCCGAGGTCAGCGCGGGCCCCAAGGCCAGGCCTGTGCTCCTTATGCCACCCCTAAGGGTCATGGGAGCACTCTCTGTGACGGTGTGTGACACTCCCATAATGCCACCAGGCGTGCAAACATTTACAGCTCCTAGCGTTCACTTCAGGTTGGCTTTCTGATGTTTCTGTTTACATATCTGGAGAAGACTTACCGCTCCTGCAAAGGATCCAGGTTCCATTCCCAACACCCACTCGGGCACTTACAAGCCAGTGACTGCAGGTCAGGAGACCCGGTACGCTCTGGCCTCTGCATGCAGACACCAGGCACATATATGTCGCGCGCACACACACACACACACACAGGGAGAAGTGTGTATTGTCAAATGTAAAAATAAAACTGTCAGCTCTTTTAGCTTAAAAATAAATTTTACAAAAGAAGAGGAGGAAAGGAAAGAGAGCAGGGACAGTCCTGGTTTGATCCCCAAGGCTGAGGGAGGAGGAGGAGGAGGAAGGAAACCGTTCACTTCTGACTGGTGGAAATTAAGTCACGAGAACAAACCTCCGGCGATGACACTAGAGACTGACCAGCACTGTTGGCCAGTTACACAGGGCCTGCATAGGGCGGGCCTGGCCCCGGCTGGGAGCCCTGTAGCTCTCGCAGTGCACACAGGATCTGTCCAGCACCCACAAGAGGCCTCACGACCGTCTGGGCCTTCGGACCCTTTGCTGACCTTGTGGGCACCAGGCGCGTGGCCCACAGACCTCCATGCTGGCCTCGTGCTCGAGTCTAGTGGGACTAGGGCATTTTCACACAAGCTGGTTCACAGATGTGGGGCAGCCACACTGTTCCTGCTCCTCCTTCTGCTGGCATAAAACCCACAAGTAGCCTGGCGCGGTGGCGCACGCCTGTAATCCCTGCACGTGGGAGGCAGAGGCAGGTGGAGCTCTGTGAGTTCAAGGCCAGCCTGGTCTACAAGCAAGTCTAGGACAGCCAGGGCTACACAGAGGAACCCTGTCTCAAAAAACCTGTGTTTGTCAGCAACCTGTGTTTGCACAACCCCCATAAGGCAATCTGGGTTCACAAGGAAAAAGCTGGAGAAACCCTTGATTCACACACACATCTGTCTGCCCTGCTGGAGATTGACACGTAATGGGTAAGATGAGCTGAGAATTAAGATGTATCTGGCTTTTACAGTTTAAGCGTCGCCAGGTGAGGCAAGCAAGGATCAGTGTCACACATCAGCAGGGACAGCGCATGTGGCACAGGGCTGACCTCCAGGACGTCCTCCAGCACGCGTGCACGGGAATCTGGGCAGCGGACACGCTCCCTGCTCCCTCCTGCTCGTAAAGTCGGTCCACTAGGCTGCTTCTCCAAGCCTGCCAATTTTCAACGGGCTTTTTCTTCTTCCTCATCCCCTTCATCCTTGTTTTCTTTCTCTCTTTTAATCTCACCCTCTCTCAGAACTTTGTCTACGTGGTTTTCTTAATCACTAAGAGAAAACCGAAAACCCAAAGAAGCAATGGGTGGGAGAGGGGGAGAAATAGAATTTTAAAAATTATCAAAATATGAAGAACTAGCCTATTTGGCACCCTTAGTAAGATCTTGGAACTTTAAAAATAAATTTAAAAAAATATATAGGGCTCTGGGTTCGCTCTCCAGCGTGTCTCCTGCCCCACAAACGAAAACTTGACAGATGTTAGGATATAAGAACCAAATCACAGCCTCCTCCTACATGGAGGACGATGAAATGACAGTTAACATCGCTTTCGCCTTCTAAGGATGCCCCACACCGGTCAGCTGAGAAACGACGGGGAAAAAGTGTGACATGTAGAACTAAGCGTCGTCTGGGGCTGCACGCGTGAGCCCAGCACGTAGGAGGCCCAGGCCCAGGGAGCACTGACCAGCCCAGGCTGGGTTACAGAGCGCGAGCTTGAAAAAAAGGACGCATTCTGGATGGTTCTAACCAAGCGGGGTATGACCGTCAATACTGCAGGGGAATGTGGCTGTGCGTGTTAAAACTGTAAAGACAAAAGGAGAAATGGGCTCGAAAAGCCTTTTCTTTACGTAGTAAGTGGTAGAACACTTGCCTAGTCCACACAACGGCCTGAGTTCCGTCCCTAGACACACACACACACAGAGGAAGAGAGAGAGAGAGAGAGAGTTTTTAATGGTTAACTACACAGAGAGAGGGCCGTATCTGGAGGGAGAGAGCACGGCTGTAAGAACTGACATTCTTTTCCTCTGGCATTCTAGAGGAGCCCTCTCGTTCTAACTTACAAAGCGTCTCACAATTTATTATATGATGCCTATTGCCAAGTAGCTGCCTTTATGCCGGCAGCAGGGTGAGGCAGCTCACTGTTTCTCGTCTACAGCCTCAGGGTTCTAAGATTAAAGAGAAGGATGGTCTTCAGAAGGAAACCTTCAACTGGAGGGCGGCAGGGGAAACACCGGAAGGCAAGGATCTAGTGTAAGGAGTAGAGGGACTTGGACCTCCAGCGAGCGTGCCCTCTTGGAAGAGGGCACCAGACAAGCGCCTCAGCTAATGCCCAAGCTTGGTAAGGAATGCAAAACGTGTTTGAAAAACACGTTAATAAATTTGGCGGGAGGAGCTCCACCTATAAAGCATGTCGACCAGCAAATAATTTACTCCCAAGGCAACAAAACCTAAAACTTACAAGTGTGACCCTCTGATGCGCTTCATGGAATCGCGGAACCCTCGCCCCCTCACGAAGGAAGGCCGTACTGAGGATAAAGAAAGCAGAAAACACCTATTTCTGGATGCAGAAACTACACCCCAGCACATCTTGGCAAACTGTTCTCGCAGAACCCAGCCCAGGCCCCGCAGCCTTTGGACACCACGGAAGTAGGAAAAAGTTACAAAAACGCCATTTGTGCTGGCCTTGGAGAAAACACACGGAGGGACGCTGAACGCTGATCTGGGTCATATTTGGTTCAAATTCCAAGAGTTCTCCACAGCGCACTCCTTCGCAAGAGGGAGGCTTTTCGTGGAAAGGTGCCGGCAAGCCAGACCCGCACTTCCTCAACCCGTTCAGCAGCTGAGGCGCAACTGGCAAACTGTTTCCTGGGATTCTCGAGTTATTTACTCGACAATTAGGCGTTACTTCACTTGGGTCTACGCCGAATAGAAGTGCCAATCCTTGTCAGCCATGTTCACGGTGACAGTCTAGTGGCTTAGTCTCAGGACCCAGTACCGGGTTCCGGACTTCTGCTGGGGGTATGCTGTCCTGATGAGCGTCTGTCTTTCCCTTGACCCAGCTTCCCCCAGGGCCACACAGCACAGCCACTGTGTGAGGAGGCTCCACGGACGGCACTCGGTCGTCCCAAGACCGTCCCCTCTGTGAAGGGGTGACGTCCTCGCTCCGGGCTCAGGTAACTGGTTACCGGGCTGAGGCCAGTGCGGCAGCCTCAGGGCCACCCCGGGAAAAGGCGGGTGTGGCTCTCCGAGCTTACACTCCCCCAAGCTGCATGTGTGCGCCCAAACACGGCCATAACGGTAACTACAGGCCCCCAAACGCGCCCCCGGCCAGACGAACGCCTCCCCCCAACAGACAGGAGAGTAGTTCAACACAGCTCTCCGGCGGAGTCCGAGGTTCACCTGCTGCCCAGCAAGCCCCGGCTCGGGATCAGCACGTGGCGTGCCCGGGCAGAGGTGGCGCAGGCGACACCGCAGGGAGGGGCGGCCGTGCACCGACCGGGCAGAGGTGGGGCGCTCTCCCTGGCCTCTGACTCACCCGGCGATAAGGAATCGCCCAGCCACCCGCTCCGGCCGGCGCCCTGGGCTGAGTTTGCACGGAAATTTTGGAGTTTCGGCTCCAGGTAGAGAGGCCAACTGGATCCCCTCGGCCCGAACCGGGGACTCGGGATGGAAAAGGCCACTTGTCCCGCCCTGTGCCTCCGCAGGTCAAAGGTGCCAGACCCGTCCCGGCTCAGCGGGCGGCCGCCGAGCGCGGAGGGCCGGCTCCTGGGTGTCCCCGCGCGCCCCCTGACCCCCGCGCGCCCCCGGCCCCGCGCGCGCCCCCGGTCCTCTGCGCGCCTCCTTACACCCCGCGCGCCCTCTGACCCCTTGCGCGCCCCCGGCCCCCTCGCTCTCCCGGAACCCCCGCGCGCCCCGTGACCCCTCGCGCGCCCCCGGCCCCCGCGCGCCCCGTGACCCCGCGCGCTC